>NC_134797.1:15878384-15902537 GCF_046742065.1 Oratosquilla oratoria | reverse complement strand
CGTCTCGCTCAGTCGTGTTAAAGTCTGGACCACAAGCTTCGATTTCTCGTACTAATTTTTTTTTTTTTTTTTTATTTATTTGAAAAATAAAACATTTTGTAATGCAGTATACTATACTTTGTGTTTAGAAAATGTGTATGAAATGACTGAGAACAAAAAGTATGACAACATTTAACCGAGTGTGAGGTCTAATAGGCATTTATGGTTCCCGCATGTTTAATCCACTACTGCGTGGACCAGGCGTGCTATAGCAACCAGCAGGCTTAATAAACTCCTTTGCCATCGGTGTTTGGACAGCCGAAGCAGAGTGGCGGGCAGCGGCGAGCGTTTCGGAATTGATCCAAGGTCCTCCTAATCACAGTTCATTCGTCACTGGCATGAACATTTCCAGACGTTTATCCTCTCCTTTTCTCTAGGGTGCCATATCATCTCCTCACTCTCCTTCTCTCTCACCCACTTCCTCCTCCTCTTCCTACCCCCCCACTTCCTCCTCTTCTTCTCCTCCTCCTCCTCCTCCCGCCTCCCACCTCTTCCGCCACCGTCTCCTCCGCCTCCTCCTCCGCCGTCTCTCCGCCTCTCTTCCTCCGACTCTTCTCCCACTTCCTCTTCCCCCCTCTTCCTCCACCTCTTCCGCCATCCTTCTCCTTCGCCTCCTCCTCCTTCGCCTCTACATCCTACCTCCGCCGCCCGCCTCCTCCCCTCCTCTCCTCCTCATCTCCTCCTCTCATTTTTCTTTTTTCCCGCCCTTTTCCCACTGTACTCTTTCTTACTTCCTTTTCTATCATGTTTCGTTTTATCTCTTTTTCTTATCATTTTTCTCCCTATCTGCCTTTGAACTGGTTGACTATCTCTTACCCCTCTCCTCCTCCCATTCCCATCTCTCTTTCCCCGAATCCTGGCCCTCCTCCTCCCCATCCCTTCCCCACTTTTCCCCATCTTCCCACTTTTCCCCATCCCCGCCCTCCTCCTCTTCCTCCTCCTCCTCCTCCTCCTCCTCTCCTGCTGAGGAACAGCGCGTGCAGTCCGGTTCGTTTAAGTTCTTAAAATGTGTTAAGTTCTTCGGACGGGGGTACAATTTTACTACGTATTTCTATTTCATTTTTCAGCCCTTAATTTTTATGTGTGTATTGATTTTTATTGGGGATTAGGAACGCACGATTTTTGTGTCTTTTATTTTGATTTAATCACAGTATTTTATTATTGCTCCCCTCAATATCGTCTTGGAATTCAATCTTTTATTATTAGTGTTATTATTCTTTATCATTATCAATCATCATCATCATCAACATCATCATCAGCATCATCATCCATCATCATATCTTCAATCTATTCCATCAATATTATTATGTATTAATATCATTATTAATATTATTAACATTACTAATATATTACAATTATTAATATTATTTCTATTGTTTTTGTTGTTTTTGTTTTGTGGTTTTTGTTTTTGTTGTTCTTGTCGTCGTCATTAATAATCGACGTTTTCAACACACGTTGAATAACATTTTAACCTATTTTCATAATCTAGGACTTGTATCACAAATAACCAGTACATATGATGTTATGTGTCTATATATAAATATATAACATTTATATATATGTGTGTGTGTGTGTATTATATATATATATATTATATTATATATATATTTAAATATATTAATATATATATGTATTTATGTAATATATATGTAATATATATATATATATGTATATTATATATATATATATTATATATATGTATAAATATATATACATTGTGTAGTGTGGATTGTATATATATATATATACACAGGACCCACAGTCGGAGAAAGAATAAACTTCGAATAAAGAATAATCCTATATTTCGGCTATCAACTGTAGCCCTCTTCAGGAAAGTACATAAGATAGAGAACAGAGGGGACTTATAAACTACAGTAAGAAAAGATGTGGACAGTTGACCTCACTCAGGCGCGGGGCAAACTGGGGTGGCGGAGGAGGGAGGGGGTGAGGAGAGGGGAGGATGTAAGTCCGCACAGCTTATTTATTGCTGCGCGTGAGATAATGTCAGGTGTCCACTGCCCTTTAGAAATAATATTAATATTAGGGCATTCCTCAATTAATGCTGATTCGACTATTTTCCTCCTGAAACCACAGTGGGAATTGAACACTAATCTGGCCTTACCCCAGTCGAAACAATGATTCTTATTTTTAACATGAAAAAAACGGCCGAATTTTCCTGCCCATCTTCTATGCTCTGCTAATCTAGTGTTCAATTCTCTCCCGGTTTGACCCATGTAAACTAAATCACAATCTTGGCAGGGCAAACAATAAACACCGGGTGACTCTACTTCCTTTAGTTTTTGTTGAACGTTCACAATTTGCTTACGTACGGTGTTAGGATAGTGATAGGCAATAGTGAGACGTTCACGAGGAAACAATTTAGTAGAAGAACTGATGGTATTATTGAATGGAATTTTTAAAATGTCCTTAAAGGAGCGGTGAAAATTTGAGGGGACGGAAGTTTTAAAATGGTTGGCCCTAGCCTTACTGAGGGCTTGGTCCAGAAACCAAGGTGGATAAGCCAACTTCTCAAGTTGACATTTGATCACCTCAATCTCTTGGTCCAGAAATTGAGGACTGCAAATCCTGAAAGCCCTCAAGAAAAGGCCAGAGGCAACACTTTTCTTGACATTGTCAGGGTGATTGCTAAAAAAGTGGAGATAACTGCCTGAATGGGTGGGCTTACGGTATACTGTAAAGAATAAATTATCATCAGTTCTTCTTAACAAAATATCCAAGAAAGGGATTTGGTGTCCTTCTTCCCATTCAACTTTAAATTTAAGATTCGGGGTCAATTGGTTCAATTTATCATGGAACACTTCAAATGGGCCCCAACTGTCATCCCATGCCGAAAAGATATCGTCTACGTACCTGAGCCAAATCATTTCGGGCGGTTTGATGCTGGGCAAAAGGGTACACTCAAAATACTCCATGTACAAATTGGCCAAAACAGGAGACAAATTGGAACCCATACTGCAACCGAATTTTTGACTGAAGAATTGGTCTTGAAAGGAAAAAAAAATTGAAGAAACACAAAGGCGAACTAAAGCGAGAATTTTGTTGACAGGGAGGGGGAAAATGTCTTGAAACTGTTGCAGTTTGGTTTCCAAAAAGGGAAGTACATCATCGACATTAATATTTGTAAATAACGAGGAATAACATGAGGAGCCTTACCCTGAACTTTCATATTTTTGGTCTTAGAAATAAAATCACATGAATTTGTGATATGAGAATTAGAGAAATTACCTACGTACGGGGATAAAATCGCCAGCCATTTAGCAAGTTTTGCTAGTGCAGGAGCCACGGTTGTGATGGGCCTGAGGGGAATGTCTGTTTTGTGAATTTTAGGGAGACATAAAATATGGAGCTTAGGGTTGGTAACTTTCAAATTAATAATGCGTTTTTCAACTGTGATATTACGGACTTGTCTGTTAACTCGGCGTTTAAGGGGATTTTTGGTGAGTTTTTCTTAAGTGGCCGAATCGCAACTCATGGGCTTTCGTGACTAAACAGACTGATAAAATAACAATATTGTTTATCCGCTTTTGTGATGATGATGTTGTCAAGCTTCTTAAGAGCAGACAGGGTCCCTGTGTCTTTTTGGTAGGCCACTTTCATTTTAAAACATTCTGAAATACCATTTAATAAAACCCTTTAAGGCAGGCAAGATCTTTTTCATAGTGGTTATTAGCTAAATATTTGCAACACCAAAAAGTCCAAAACGTTTCTCTAGTGAGGGCGAATTAAAAGCCCTAACACTTCTAGTTGGGTTTTGGACATATTGTTGGTGAGTTGATGACGTTGTCCGTGAGAGAAAATTTGGACCAAAACACTGTTATTGCAAAGTCTGTGGAGCTTACGTGTGAGTTGGCTGGTGTTGGCCACTGGAAACAATTGTGAAGAGCTTGGGCGCAAGAGATTAAAAACTTTACACTAATCACTCTGCCTCCGTCATGTCATTTCCAAAGATTTTCATTCCAAAGTAACACGCATCTTCTAACTGAAGTCTAATGCGAGATGTCCTAGTGCTTTCAGGAACCTAAACATTACACACTTGTTCTTCTAAACAGTTACAGGAAATTTTGGTTCTTCTCTTTTACTGGCGATACAAGATTACATTCTGACTTGTTTAGTCAAAAACAAGATATTATAAGAGAAGCCTCCTTCTTGTAACATATTTGTTTCAACTGACTTTCCTCAAAGTATATTAGTGATTTATTTCTAAGACCAAAAATATGAAAGTTCACTCCTCCTTGATGTTCCTCGTTAACGAAAAATGTTAGGATGTACTACGGAAACCAAACTGCAACCGTCAAGTCCCACCTCCTGTCAACAAAATTCTTGCTTTAGTTCGCCTGTGTGTTTCTTCAAATGTTTTCTCCTTTCAGACCAATTCTTCCGTCAAAATCGGTTACTGGGTTCCATTTTGTCTCCTGTTTGGACAATTTGTACATGAGTATTTTGATGTATTTTGCCCAGCATCAAGCGATTATTTGGCTCATTACGTAGGTAACTTGTATGGGATGACAGTTGGGGATTTGAAGTGTTCCTTGATAAAGCAAACCACAATTCTTAAATAGTGATAAGAAAAAAAATTTTCGGATATTTTTGTTAAGAGAACTGATATAATATTCTTTCAGTATACCGGTAATTTGAAGTTCCCACTTTTTTAGCAATCACGACATTGTCCATAGAAAGTGTTATTTTTTCTTCTTTATTTTGGTCCTCAATTTTGGAATAATTTAGGTGATAAATGTCAATTGAGATGTTTGCTTATCCACCTTTTCTGGACCAAGTCATAACTAGGGCCAACATGTAAAACTTATAAATCTCAAAGAACTTTAATACATTTTAAAAATTCCATTCAATAATACTCATAGTTTTAAATGTTTCTCGTAACGTCTTCTATTGTATATTCCAAACGTAAGAAATTGTGAACGAGAATAGTTAGTATGTGTTTATTGTTCTGCAAAATTTATTTTTTACTCAAATAAGAAACATATTAAGAATATATTAAAGGTCAATTTATGTATTAAAACGTGCTCATAAAATATCATATTTTATAATATATATTAGTGTTAATATGGTTTAAAATAAAATTATATACATTAATAATATAATATATAATATTTTATATACATTCACATATGTTTATATATTTAATTTATAACATGTCACAAGACAGAATTAAAATATACAATAAAATATATTTCTTTAGGAAACAAACTCAATGTCATTTTCTTTCTTTTATATTTTACAAGTAATTTATTTAATTTGTTTTTGTGTTATTTTATTATTTATTGTGTTGTTTCTTGTTTTATTATGTTATTTATATATATTTATGTGTATTTTTTTTTTGTGTTATGTTGTGTATATTTTTTTTTTATTTATTGTTTTTTTTTTTTTTTTATTATTGGTTTTTTTTTTTTTATTTTGTTTATGTTATTTTGTTTTATTATTGTTTATTGTATATATTTGTTTATATTTTTTTATTATATGTTTGTATTTTGTTTTTCTGTTATTAATTTATTTTTATATATATTTATTATTTTTATTTTATTTTATATTATGTATTGGTGTTTTTATTAAGTTGATATATTTATATTTTATATATATATATATTTTTTATATATATATGTATTTTTATATTTTATATATTTATTTATATGTTTTTTTATTGTATTTGTGTGTGGATTTTTTTATATTATTTTAAATTGTATATTTGTGTATTATTATTTATATTTTATATTATATATTCTATATATGTTTATATATATATATATATATATGTATTTATATATATATTTATTTTATTTATTATCGTGTGTCTTTTTTTTTTGTAGTGTTTTGGGTTATTATTGTTTGTTTTATATTGTGTTTATATTTTATATTATATGTTTTTTCTTTTTAATGTATTATGTTTTATATTTATGTGTATGTTTGTGTGTAATGTGTATGTTTGTGTATTGTGTTTGTTTTATTTATTTTTTTGCGTTTATTTGTTATATTTTATGTATATATTTATTTTTTTCTGTGTGTTTTGGCTGTGTCTATTTTTTAGTGTATGTTTTATTTTATTATTTTTGTGTTTGCTGTTGTGTGTATGTTTATATATCTATTTATATATATATATATATGTTTTTTGTGTGTGTATTTATTTGTGTTTATTGTTTCTTTGTGTATGTTTTGTGTGTATTTGTATTTATGTTATAGCTATTTATGATTTTTTTTTATTATAATATATTTATATTATGTATATATATATTCTTATTTTATATCTTTTTTAAATATTTATAATTATTTTTTCAAATTTTTATTTTATTATTTATATATATATATATGTATATAATCTATATATATGTATATTTTTATTATAAATTTTAGAGTATATTTAAAGACAAATATATTGTTGTATTAACATATATATATGTATATATACATATATATTATATATATATATATATATGTCTTGTTATATAATTATATATGTATATATATAAATATATATATATATATATATATAAATATATATATATTGTACAAATATATATATGAGATATATACAGATATTGTATTATATATTATTTAAATATATATATAAAGTTTTATATATATATGTATTATAATATACATACATATATATGATATATATATATATAAATATATATATATATCACAATAAGCTTATATATATATATATATATAATATAGATTTTATATAGTATATAATATATTATATTATATAGATATATTTGTACATATATATCTACCACCCTTACTTTTTATTGACGCGACTTCATATATATATTTGATAAATATATATATAATATAAAATAATAAATAATGTATATATATATATACACATATACAAACACAAATATACATACACATATATATATATACACACATATATATATACACTCGGCCATATATATATACACATATATATATATACTATACAGATATACAACACACACATATATATAAAGACACACATCTATACACATATATAATACACATATATAGTATATATATATATCATATCATTATAATAGTATATACACATAAATATACACAAATATATACACACACATATATAATATATATATTATACACATCAATATATATCATTCTATATTTACACATATATATATACATATATTATATATATTATTACACATATATATAATACATATATTATATATATACATATTATATATCTATAGACATATATTCAATAAAAAACATATATTATAATATTTACAATAGTATATATATACATATATTAATATATAATATACTATATTATACTATATAAATACATATATTATAAATATATACATATATATATATATATATATATATATATATTCTAAATAGAAATGTAGTAGCACATTTGTACAATAAACAACACAGGAACCACACAGTCGGAGAAAGAATAAAACTTCGAATAAAGAAAAATTCCTATAATTTCTGCTAACAACTGTAGCCCTCTTCCAGGAAAGTACATAAGATTAGAGAACAGAGGGGACTTATAAACTACAGTAAGAAGATATGTGGAACAGTTGACCTCACTCAGGCTTGGGGCAAACTGGGGCTGGCGGAGGAGGGAGGGGGTGAGGAGAGGGGAGGATGTAACGTCTCCGCACGTAGCTTATTTATTGCTGCGCGTGAGATTATGTCAGGTGTCCACTGCCCTTTAGAAAATAAATAATATTAGTAAAAGGGGCATTTCTCAATTAATTGCTGATTCGAACTATTTTCCTCCTGAAACCACAGTGGGACTGGAACACTAATCTGGCCTTACCCCAGTTCGAAAGAATGATTCTTATTTTTTAACATGAAGAAATACAGCCGAATTTTCCTCCTGCCCCATACCTAATTTGACCGTTTATGTTCTGCCAATCTAGTGTTCAAGTCTCTCCCCGTTTGACCCAAGTAAACCAAATCACAATTCCTTTGCAGGGCCAAACAATAAACACCAGGTGACCATCAACTTCCTTCGGTTTTTGTTGAACGTTTCACAATTTGCTTACGTACGGTGTTAGGATAGTGAAATAGGCAATAGTGAGACGTTCAAGAGGAAACAAATTTATAGTAAGAACTACTGATGGTATTAATTGAATGGAAATTTTTTAAAATGTCCATAAAAAGGAGCAGTGAAAATTTTGAGGGGACGGAAGTTTTTTAAAATGGTTGGCCCTAGCCTTACTGAGGGCTTGGTCCCAGAACCCAAGGAGGAATAAGCCAACTTCTCAAGTTGACATTTTGATCACCTCAATCTCTTGGTTCCCAGAAATTGAGGACTACAAATCCTTAAAGCCCGTCAAGAAAAGGCCAGATGGGCAACACTTTTCTTGACCATTGTCAGGGTGATTGCTAAAAAAGTGGAGATAACATGCCTGAATGGGTTGGGCTTATTACGGTATACTGTAAAGAAAATAAATTATCATCAGTTTTCTTCTTAAAACAAAATATACCAAGAAAGGGATTTTGGTGTCCTTCTTCCCATTCAACTTTAAACCTTAAGATTCGGGGTCAATTGGTTCAATTTTATCATGGAACACATTCAAATGGGCCCCAACTGTCATCCCGATGCCGAAAAAGATATCGTCAACGGTACCTGAGAGGCCAAATCATTTTCCGGGCCGGTTTGATGCTGTGGGCAAAAGGGTACACTCCAAAATACTTCCATGTACAAATTGGCCAAAACAGGAGACAAATTGGAACCCATACTGCAACCGAATTTTTGACGGAAGAATTGGTCTTGAAAAAGGCGAAAACATTTGAAGAAACAACACAGGGCGAACTAAAGCAAGAATTTTGTTGACAGGGAGGGGGAAAGAGTCTTGACAAACGGTTGCAGTTTGGTTTTCCAAAAAAGTAAGTACATCATCCAAACATTAATATTTCGTACATAACGAGGAAACATCAAGGCTGAGGAGCCTTAAACCCTGAACTTTCATATTTTTTGGTCTTAGAAATAAAATCACATGAATTTTGTTATAATGAGAAAATTAGAGGAAATTACCTACCGTACCGGTGATAAAAGAAATTGTTACAAACCCACGATGGAGGCTTCTCCTCTTCCACTCCACCTCATCTTCAAAGTCTTTTCCGGGACTAAAACAAGCCTACAGAATGTTAGGAATCTTCGCTCATCGCCCAGTAAGAAGAGAAAGACACCCAGAAGAACGTACCTGTCCAACTGTTTAGAAGAAGGGGGGGGGTGATACAAGTGTGCCCTAATTCGTTTAGGTTCCTGAAACGATCTTCACTAGGGTACAGTTTTCCCTCGTACATTAGTGCTTTTCTGTTAGAACGAGTGCGTGTTTTCTTCTTTGGAATTTGAAAACCTCCTTTTGGAAATCCAGACCATGCACGGAGGCCACCTGTGGTTTAGTTAGTCTCCAACCAGTCCATTTTTAAGTCTCTTTGCGGCCCAAGCATCTTTCCACACAAGGCTTGTTTCCTCAGTGGCCAACTACCAGGCCCAACCTCACAACGTAAGCTCCAACAAGACTTTGCAATAACAGTGTTTGTGTGTCCCAAATTTTCTCTCACGGACAACGTCCATCAACCTCACCAACATTGAATTGTCCAACACCCAACTAGAAGTGTTAGGGCTTGGCCTTAATTTCGCCCCTCACTCCCGAGAGAAACCATGTTTTGGACTTTTTGGTTGGTTTTCGACAAATATTTAGCTAATAACCACTATACCAAAGATCTTGCCTGCCTTAAAGGGGTTTTATTAAATGGTATTTCAGAATGTTTTAAAAATGAAAGTGGCCTACCAAAAAGAACACAGGGAGGCCCTGTCTGCTCTTAAGAAGCTTGACAACATCATCATCACAAAAGCGGATAAAGGTGGCAATATTGTTATTTTAGATCAGTCTGTTTACGTCACGAAAGCCCATGAGTTGCTTAATGATTCGGCCACTTATGAAAAACTCACCAAAAAAATCCCCTTAAGAACGCAGGCCGCCGAGTTTAACAGACAAGTCCCGTAATATCACAGTTGATAAACGCATTATTAATTTGAAAGTTACCAACCCTAAGCTCCCATATTTTTATGGTCTCCTAAAAATTCACAAAAACAGACATTCCCCTCAGGCCCATCATTTCCAACCGTGGCTTCCTGCACTAGCAAACTTGCTAAATGGCTAGCGGATCTTTTATCACCGTACGTAGGTAATTTCTCTAATTCTCATATCACAAATTCATGTGATTTTATTTCTAAGACCAAAAATATGAAAGTTCAGGGTTTAAAGGCTCCTCAGCCTTGATGTTTCCCTCGTTTATTTACGAAAATTAATGTTGATGATGTACTTACTTTTTTTGGAAACCAAACTGCAACCGTTTCAAGACTCTTTCCCCCTCCCTGTCAACAAAATTCTTGCTTTAGTTCGCCTGTGTGTTTCTTCAAATGTTTTCTCCTTTCAAGACCAATTCTTCCGTCAAAAATTCGGTTGCAGTATGGGTTCCAATTTGTCTCCTGTTTTGGCCAATTTGTACATGGGAGTATTTTGAGTGTACCCTTTTGCCCAGCATCAAACCGCCCGAAATGATTTGGCTCAGGTACGTAGACGATATCTTTTCGGCATGGGATGACAGTTGGGGCCCATTTGAAGTGTTCCATGATAAATTGAACCAATTGACCCCGAATCTTAAGTTTAAAGTTGAATGGGAAGAAGGACACCAAATCCCTTTCTTGGATATTTTGTTAAGAAGAACTGATGATAATTTATTCTTTACAGTATAACCGTAAGCCCACCCATTCAGGCAGTTATCTCCACTTTTTTAGCAATCACCCTGACAATGTCAAGAAAAGTGTTTGCCTCTGGCCTTTTCTTGAGGGCTTTCAGGATTTGTAGTCCTCAATTTCTGGACCAAGAGATTGAGGTGATCAAATGTCAACTTGAGAAGTTGGCTTATCCACCCTTGGGTTCTGGACCAAGCCCTCAGTAAGGCTAGGGCCAATCCATTTTAAAACTACCGTCCCCTCAAATTTTCACAGCTCATTTAATGAAATTTAAAAAATACCATTCAATAATACCATCAGTAGTTCTACTAAAGTGTTTCCTCTTGTACGTCTCACTATTGCCTATCACTATCCTAACACCGTACGTAAGCAAATTGTGAACGTTCAACAAAAACCGAAGGAAGTTGAGTCACCTGGTGTTTATTGTTTGCCCTGCAAAGATTGTGATTTGGTTTACTTGGGTCAAACCGGGAGAGACTTGAACACTAGATTGGCAGAACATAAAAGGTCAATTAGGTATGGGCAGGAAAATTCGGCTGTATTTCTTCATGTTAAAAATAAGAATCATTCTTTCGACTGGGGTAAGGCCAGATTAGTGTTCAAGTCCCACTGTGGCAGTGGACACCTGACATAATCTCACGCGCAGCAATAAATAAGCTAGTGCGGACGTTACATCCTCCCCTCTCCTCACCCCCTCCCTCCTCCGCCACCCCAGTTTGCCCCGCGCCTGAGTGAGGTCAACTGTCCACATCTCTTCTTACTGTAGTTTATAAGTCCCCTCTGTTCTCTATCTTATGTACTTTCCTGAAGAGGGCTACAGTTGTTAGCCGAAATATAGGATTATTCTTTATTCGAAGTTTATTCTTTCTCCGACTGTGGGTTCCTGTATGTTATATATATATATATATATCACATATAACACACACACACACACATGTATAATTATTTATATAACATATATATATATATAGATATATATATATATATAATATATATATATATATATATTACATATATATATAATATATATATATATATTATATATATAAATATATATAAATACACACACACACATATATATGTATATATGTATATATATACCTATATATACATATACATGCATATGTACTGGTTATTGGAATACAAGTCTTGATTATGTAAATAGGTTAAATGTTATGATAACGATGACGATGAAAACGTCGACATTAATGACGACGACAAGAACAACAAAAACAAAAACCACAAAAACAAAAACAACAAAAACAATAGAAATAATATTAATAATAGTAATAGTATTAGTAATGTTAATAGTATTAATAATGATATTAATAACAATAATAATAATAATTATGATGGTGATGATGGCGGTGATGATGATGATGATGATGATAATAATAAGAATAATAACACTAATAATAAAAGATTGAATCCAACCAGACGATATTGAGGGGAGCAATAATAAAATACTGTTGGATTAAATCAAAATAAAGACACAAAAATCGTGCGTTCCTACTCCCCAATAAAAATCAAACACACATAAAATTAAGGGCTGAAAAATGAAATAGAAATACTCCGTAGTAAAATTGTACCCCCGTCCCGAAGACTTAACACATTTAAGAACTTATACGACTCACCGGACTGCACGCGCTGTTCCTCAGCAGGAGAGGAGGAGGAAGAGGAGGAGGAGGAAGAGGAGGAGGGCGGGGATGGGGAAAAGTGGGGAAGGGATGGGGAAAAGTGGGGAAGGGATGGGGAGGAGGAGGGCCAGGATTGGGGAAGAGAGAGATGGGAATGGGGAGGAGGAGGAGGGTGAAGAGGATAAGTAGTCAGAGTCAAAGGCAGAAGGGAGAAAAATGATAAGAAAAAGGAGAAAAACGAAAACAAGATAGAAGAGTAAGAAGAGTAAAGTGGGAAAAGGCGGGAAAAAAGAAAAAGGAGGAGGAGGAGGAGGAGGAGGAGGAGGAGGAGGAGGCGGCGGAGGAGGAGGAGGTAGAGGCGATGGAGGAGGAGGCGAAGGAGAAGGAGGCGGAAGAGGTGGAGGAAGAGGGGGAAGAGGAAGTGGGAGAAGAGTCGGAGGAAGAGAGGCGGAGGAGACGGCGGAGGAGGAGGCGGAGGAGAAGGTGGCGGAAGAGGTGGAGGCGGAGGAGGAGGAGGAAGAAGAGGAGGAAGCGGGGGTTAGGAAGAGGAGGAGGAAGTGGGGGAGGAGGAGAAGGAGGAGGAGGAGATGAGGTGGAAGAGAAAAGGAGAGGAATCGTCTGGAAATGTTCAATGCCAGTGACAAAACTGTGATTAGGAGGACCTGGGATCAATTCCGAACGCTCGCCGCTGCCCGCTACTTGCTTCGGCTGTCCAAACACCGATGGCAAAGGAGTTTATTAAGCCTGCTGGTTGCTATTAGCACGCCTGGTCCACGCAGAAGTGATATACAGCGGGAACCAAAAGCCTTAGACCACACTCGGATGTTGTCATACTTTTTGTTCTCAGTCATTTCATACACATTTTCTAAACAACAAAGTACAGTATACTGCATACAAAATGTATCAAATAACTAAAAAAAAAAAAAAAAAAATTTAGTAACGAGAAATCGAAGCTTGTGGTCCATGACTTTTGGACACGACTGAGCGAGACGTGGAAGCGAGAAAAAAAAAAATAATAATAATAATAAAAAATAAATAAATAAATAAATAAATAAACAAATAAATAAATGAATAAAATAAAATAAAGATAAAAAAAAATAATAAGAAATAAATAAAATAAAATAAAATAAAAAAGAGGCACCGCTGATGGGCTGATGAGAGCAATGGAGACGAATAAGATAATAAGCAAAGGAGAAGACGTATTAGGCTGATGGACGAGGTACTTACTGCGGCCAACGAGGAGGAAGAGGAAGAATAGGGAGGAAGAGGAAGAAGAGGGAGGAAGAGGAGGAGGAGGAGGAGGAGGGGAGGACGAGGAAGACAAAGGCAACAGTAAAGAAGAGGAGTGGCAGGAGAGGGAAGAGGAGGAGAGAGAGAAGGAAAAGGCGGGAAGCGGAGGAGGAGAAAGAGTATTAGGAGAAGGAAAAGAAGAAAGTGGAGTAGAGTGAGGAAAAGGAAGAGGTGGAGGAGGAGGAAGAGGAGGAGGAGGAGGAGGAGGAGGAGGAGGAAGAGGAAGAGGAGGAAAAGGAGGAAAAGGAGAAAAGGAAGAAGGAAGAGGAAGAAGAGGAGAAGGAGGAAAAGGAGAAAAGGAGAAAAAAGAGAAGGAAGAAAACAAGAAAGAGAAGGAAGAGGAGGAAGAGGAGGAAAAAGAGAAAAAGGAAGAAAAGGAGGAAGAGAAGGAGGAGTAGAACAAAAAAATGAATAAAATAAATGAATAAAATAAAATAAAGATAAAAAAAAATAATAAAAACAAAGTAGAACAAAGAAGAGAAGGAGGAAAAGGAGAAAAAGGAAAAAAAGGAGGAAGAGAAGGAGTAGAACAAAGAAGAGAAGGAGGAAAAGGAGAAAAAGGAAGATAAGGAGGAAGAAAAGGCGTAGAACAAAGGAGAAGAGAGGGAGGAAAAGGATAAAAAGGAAGAAAAGGAGGAAGAGGAGGAGTAGAACAAAGGAGAAGAGAAGGAGGAAAAGGAGAAAAAGGAGGAGGTGGAGGATGAGAATGTGGAGGAAAACAAAGAGGAAGAGAAGAAGAGAAGAAGAAGAGAGAGGAAAAGGAGGAGGTGGCGGAGGAGGAGGAGAAGGAAGAGAAGGAAGAGAAAGAAGAGGATGGGAGGGAGGAAAAGGAGAAAAAAGGAGGAGGAGGAGGAGGAAGAGGAGGAGGTAGCGGAGGAGGAGGAGGAGGTGGCGAAGGAGGAGGAGAAGGAAGAGAAAGAAGAGGATGGGAGGGAGGAAAAGGAGAAAAAAGAAGGAGGAGGAAGAGGAGGAGGTAGCGGAGGAGGAGGAGAAGGAGGAAGAGGAGGAGGTAGCGGAGGAGGAGGAGGAGAAAGAGGAAGAGGAGGAAGAGGAGGAGGTAGCGGAGGAGGAGGAGGAAGAGGAGGAGGAAGAGGAGGAGGTAGCTGAGGAGGAGGAGGAGGAGGTGGTGGAGGAGTAGGAGGAGAAGGAGGGGAGAAAGTGGAGCAGGAGTAAGACGACAAGGAGAAGGAAGATGAAGAAGAGGAGGAAAGGGAGAAAAAGGAGAAAACAGAGGAAAAGGAGTAGGTGGCGTAGGAGGAGGAGGAGGAAGTGGAGGAAGAAGAGGAGGAGGAAGAAGAGGAGGAGGAAGAAGAGGAGGAGGAAGAAGAGGAGGAGGAAGAAGAGGAGGAGGAGGAGAAAGAAGTGGAGGAAGAAGTGGAGGAAGAAGAGGAGGAGGAGGAGGAGGAGAAAGAAGTGGAGGAAGAAGTGGAGAAAGAAGAGGAGGGGTAGGAGGAGGAAGAGAAAGAAGAAGAGAAAGAAGAGGAGGAGGAGGAGGAGAAGGAGGAGGAGAAGGAGGAGGAGGAGGAGGAGGAGGAGGAGGAGGAGGAGGAGGAGGAGGAGGAGGAGAAGAGGAAAAGGGCCGGAATGTAAGTGAGACAAGCGAAGATGCCGACGAGGAGGCGAGGAAGCTTCTATGCAAACAAGCCGGGTTGGGTGGGGGGGGGGAGGTTTGGGGGGGAACCTGTATATGTACAAACAAGTCTTGTCTGCCAAGAACCACTGGGGAGCTCACGGCAGGAGGCGCCGAGTAGCTGCGGCCGAAGCCGTCGCCTTTGCCCTAGGTGCTGAACCAGGAGGAAAAAGAAATGAAGAGTTGGAAATATTTTGGCCCTTCCGTACCACATGGTTCTGTTCCTCTCGTGTTAAAATCATAAGAATAAGCAGTGTGCTTTATTAACGTTATCACTGTCATCATCATCATTATCATCATTATAACCATCATCATATTTCGTGAGTTGCTCCTATTAGAAAAATAAAACTTTTTATTCATCATCATCATAATCATCGTTGTCATCATCATCATCATTATCATTATTATAATTATAACCATCATCATATTTCGTGGGTTGCTCCTATTAGAAAAATGAAACTTACTCATCAACATCATCATTACAATGATGTGATTCTTATAATACGAAATAATATTTCTGTCTTCATTACAGGTCATCATCATAATCATCGTTGTCATCATCATCATCATCATTGTCATTATTATAATTATAACCATCATCATATTTCGTGAGTTGCTCCTATTAAAAAAATGAAACTTTTTACTCATCAACATCATCATTACAATGACGTGATTCTTAAAATACGAAATAATATTTCTGTCTTCATTACAGGTTACAGTTACAGGTGGTTTTCTGCACATTTTTCGTGGTCCTCATTTTTCGTGTTCAAATGATTAAAACTCTTTTTTTCTTCTCCCTTTTGTTTATCTTCTTCCTCTTTTAAGACGTTCTTTTCTCTCCTCTCCTCTTTACGCCATTTCTTTCTTTTTCCTCCTCAATTTAGTCTCCCGTTTCTTCAGCTTCTTCTTTTTCTCCTCCTCCTCCTCCTCCTCCCTCTTTTTCTCCTCCTCCTCCTCCTCCTCCCTCTTTTTCTCCTCCTCCTCCTCCTCCCTCTTTTTCTCCTCCTCCTCCTCCCTCTTTTTCTCCTCCTCCTCCTCCTCCCTCTTTTTCTCCTCCTTCTCCTTCTTCTCCTCCTCCTCCTCCTTCTTCTCCTCCTCCTCCTTCTTCTCCTCCTCCTCCTTCTTCTCCTCCTCCTCCTCCTTCTCCTCCTCCTCCTTCTTCTCCTCCTCCTCCTTCTTCTCCTCCTCCTCCTCCTCCTTCTTCTCCTCCTCCTTCTTCTCGTCCTCCTCCTCCTTCTTCTTTTTCTCCTCCTCCTTCTTCTTCTCCTCCTCCACCTTCTTCTCCCCCTCCTCCTCCTTTTTCTCCTCCTCCTCCTTCTCCTCCTCCTCCTTCTTCTCCCCCTCTTCAACTTTCTCCTCCTCCTTCTTCTCCTCCTCCTCCTCCTCCTTCTTCTCCTCCTCCTTCTTCTCCTCCTCCTCCTCCTCCTTCTCCTCCTCCTCCTCCTCCTTCTCCTTCTTCTTCGGTTCCCATTTCCTCTTCCTCTGAACCTACGGCTGAGGACAGAGACAGTCCAAAATTGACCAATTCTTCGTAATTACGTGTTCCGCCTCAGAGTCACGTTCTTCGATCCTGACGTTCATGAACGTGCCCTTTGTCCAGTGCTCTCTTTCTTCGTCCCCTAGTTCATGAACGTGTCCTTTGTCCAGTGTGTACGTTCTTCGTTCCTCACGTTCATGAACGTGTCCTTTGTCCAACTTGCACGTTCTTCGTTCCTCACGTTCATGAACGTGTCCTTTGTCCAGCTTGCACGTTCTTCGTTTCTCACGTTCACTATCGTTTTCTTTGTCCAGCTTGCACGTTCTTCGTTCCTCACGTTCACGATCGTGTCCAATGTCCTGCTTGCACGTTCTTCGTTCCTCACGTTCACGATCGTGTCCTTTGTCCACCTTGCACGTTCTTCGTTCCTCATGTTCACGATCGTGTCCTTTGTCCGGTATGCTCGTTTATTGTTCCTCACGTTCATGAACGTGTCCTTTGTCCAGCTTGCACGTTCTTCGTTCCTCACGTTCACGATCGTGTCCTTTGTCCAATATACTCGTTTATCGTTCCTCATGTTCGAGAACGTGTTCTTTGTTTACCGTGCAAGTTCTTCGTCAGTCTTGGTGTTCTCGTAGTTACGTTTTCTGAGAACTATCGTGTTCACCGTAAACTCAAGTGGGTTCAAATATGTAGTGTCTGTGTTCAAGATTTTGTGTGTTCAAGTGTGTGTTCTCGTAGTGTTCACGTGTGTGTTCTCGTGGTGTTCACGTGCTTTGAAATGTTCTTCCTCCCCCCGCCTCTTCCCCCCCTGCCCTGCCCCTATCTAATCCCCCCTCAACCCCACTCCCCTCTACCTCCCTCCCCCAATCCCCATTTGGGGTACTGATTAATTAAGTTTTGGTGTTATTATCTTAGAGATTTCAGTGACATCCCTATGGACCAGAGTCACGAGGAATTCCTTTATGATTGGTTATCTGAACTTCCGCTATCACTCCGTTCTGTTACGTCTTTCTTTTACCATCTCTATGACTTCGACGTGATATTGTCCCCAAGGAAAGAAACGGTCGTTATTGTTGACAAAGAGGAAAGAATTATAGCAATAATAGATAATAAATAGATAAATAGATAAAAATAAAAGAATAGATAAATATATAAAAGAAAATAAATTAATTAATAGATACATAAATGAATATATAAATAAATTATTAGAAAAAATGATCTATCCCTTCCCTGCTCAACAGGCATTCCCTTCTTGCTCAACTCCCCTTTCCATCTCATTCTCGGTCGTCTCAAGTTTACTCTCCACCTCTGCCTTTCACACCTAATTTACTAATATTTCATCACTCATTCTTTCCATGTGTCCAACCCATCCCACTACTTTTTCATCAGCCCTATCTACCATCTCTTTTTATACTCCCGCTCTCCTCCTCACCTCCTCGTTTCTTACACTATCCAACCTTGTACCCCTTGCCATACTTCTCAGGCATTTCATCTCGAACACATTTAAACTTTTCCTCTTTTAATTTTCATGTTTCTGTCCGGTACAGCACCGACGGCACAACCACCCCTTCATATAGTCTCCTCTTTGCATCCATTACCAGATGCCTATTTTTTACGACACTTTTTAATCCCCCAAGGCATTTACTTGCTTTCCTCAGTCTACAATTTACTTCCACCGCCACTCCCTTTCCTGTCACATGCAACCCCAAGTACTTAAACCTATCCACTTACTCCAGCCTCTCTTCCAACTCTCTGTCATCGTCTCCCCTTGTACATCTCATCACCTTGTTTTTATTAACTCCCTTAATCTCCCTCTGACCCTGCCACAAGCGCAATGTTATCCGCAAACAACAACTGGCTCCTCCTATTTTTCTCTATTTTCTTTAGCCATCTACAGTCCCTTATACATTACCATCGGCTTTATCTCCCGCACCACCCCATGTACACATTGAACAGCCATGGCGACACGACACATCCCTGTCGCAGTCCCAGTTTTGCCTCAAACCATTCGCTCTCTCCATTTCCAATTCTAACAGGCTCTACTATCGTTAAAAAATATTGTCAGGTTCCCCAAACCCCATATATACCGTCTGGGGTACTGGCTACACGTTACTGTACAGTAAGAATCTGTTCAGTAGCATGCAGTTGATACTTTAGGGTCTATATGGGGTGCACCTACGGACCAGAGCCACACATCATTTTGTCTGTGATAGAGGAAAGATCTACTTATAAAGAAATTATGTTATTTTATAATATTGAGACTGTCCCTCCGTTACGCTGTCTCCCCACTCATAATGTCCTGTACCACTTCTCTGAATACATATTTTCATCTTCGCGTACCACCTGTGGTAGGGGAAGAAAGAATACTGCCACCGAGTTTTCCCACTCGGGTCGTAAAAGGCGACTAAAACGGGATGGAGGATGGGACTAGGCATCCTGCTCTCTCTAGCCCTAAAGGGTAAATTCCTACAGAAAGTCAAGGCATAAGAGGGTCTGGGAGTTTTCCAGCCAGAACCCTAAGAGTTTTAGGTCTTTTAATGCGCGTGGGTGTATTACACTTGAGAGCAAAAGACAAGAGATAGGTAATTGTGAGAAGGAAGATGGATGTGTTGGTATTAAGTGAAACCAAGTTGAAAGGGAGGGATGAGTTTGAATTTGAGAGTGTAGGGAAGGGTGTCGTGGGTGAGAAGGGGACGAGGAAGGAAAGAAGTAAGTACACTAGTAAGTGAAGGAATAGGAAAGCGTGTGATGGAGTGGAAGGAGGTTTCTTCAAAGTTAATGTGGATGAAGGTGAAACTGGGAAGAGATATGGGCCTCTTTAAGTGCATGTGGGTCTGGTAGCGAGAAGAGTGTAGAGGAAAGGGAGGCTTTTTGGATAGATTTAAATGAGTGCATTGTGTGTTTCGGGAGAAATATCAATGTAGTGGTACTGGGAGATCTCAATGGAAGAGTAGGGGGATGAACCAGTAGATGGAGTTGTTGCGAATTGTAGAGTTCCAGGTATAAATTGTAGTGGAGAGTTGATGGTGAAGGTGTGTTTAGAAAGAGGTGATGATAGCTAACACATGTTTAGGAAAAAACTTAAGCATAAGTACACATGGGAGAGGGGGGTGGATGGAAGGGTATTGATAAGGCTTTGATGGACCATGTAGTGGTATCCAGGAGAGGAGTAAGAAGAGTTCTTAGGGGAGTGGGGGAATATGATATTTTTTATGGAAAGTACGTTGAGAATGGAGGATAGATAGAGAAAGAGGAAAAAGACAGAAAGTAGGCAGGTGCTTAGAGTAAAATGTTTACATGAGAAGGAAAAGAAACAGAAGTACAAGGAGAAGCTGAGAGAAATGTGGGAGCTGGTGAAGGATAGAATAGAGGGAGGTGTGAAGGAGGAATGGGGGTGTTCCAAGTAGGGAGTAACAAGGTGTGCAAAGATAGTGTGTAGAACAAGGAGAATGGGAAGGAATAGAAGGACGGGTAGCGAGTGATGGGATGATAAAGCGAAGAAGGTTGTTGAAGAGAAGAAGCGAGTATTCACGGACTGGTTGCAAGGTAGGACGAGAGAAACGTACGAGAGTTACATGGAAAAAGAAGAGAAGCAAAACATAAGATAGAGGAGGCAAAAAGTAGGGCAGATGTAAAATGTAGGAGAAGTATAATAGAACAATATGAAAGTGATAAAAGATGTTTTGGAGGGAAATTAAGAAATGTAGAGGAGGCAAATATAGTAGAGAAGAAAAGGTGAAATATGCAGATGGAGAGATGATAACTGAAAAAAGGCAGTAAGGGGAAGATGGGCAGAGTATCTTAGGAAGCTGCTACATGTGGAGGAGGATAAAGAGGAAGTGGTGCTAGCAGTGGTAGGGGCTAGGAAAATGACAGTAATGGGTAAAAAAATGAAGAAATAAAAAAGATTAGATACAAGTAGTTATTAAAATGATGAGAGCATGTAAGGCACCTGGCTTAAATAGGTGTCATGCAGAGTGTCTGAGGAAAGGAGGTTTAGTAATAGTGGACTGGTTAGTGAGGTTGTTTAATGTGTGCCTAAGGGAGGGTAGAGTGCTGAGGACTGGAGGAGTGCCTGTATATAGTATTCCCGCTTTACAAGGGGAAAAGGGACAAATGTGAGTGTAGCAGTTTCAGAGAGATCAGTTTGTTGTGTAGTTGGGAAGGCATATGTGAGGGTTTTGATTGAAAGTATTAGGAGAGGAACAGGAACATACGGAGTAATTGGTGAGAAACAATGTGGGTTTAAGAAATGTAGGGGTTTCGTGGATCAGTTTTTTGTGGAAAGATATGTGAGAAAGCTTTATCAAAAGGTAAGGATGTTTTTGGCCTTTATGGATTCGAAAAATACTTATTACAGGATAGACAGGAAGGAACTGTGGGAGGTTTTGCAAATACATGGTATGAGGTAAAGCTGTTATGGGCAGTCAAGAGTTTTTATGAGAGTAGTAGAGCCTGTGTTAGAATTAGAAATGGAGAGAGTGAGCGGTTTGAGGTAAAGATGGGACTGCGATGTGTTATGTCGTCATGGCTGTTCAATGTGTACATGGATGGGGTGGTGTGGGAGATAAGAGTGAGGCAATGGGTAAGGGACTGGAGATGGTTAAAGAAAATAGAGAAAAGTAGGTGAGCCAGTTGTTGTTTGCTGACAACACTGCGCTTGTGGCAGGGTCAGAGGGGGATTAAGGGAGTTGGTGACGGAGTTTGGAAAGCTATACGATAGGAGAAAATTTAAGGTAAATGTAGGTAAATGCAAGGTGACAATATGCACAAGGGAAGAGGATGGCAGTGAGTTGGAAGTAAGTCGTAAAGGAGAGAGGCTGGAATAAGTGGATAGGTTTAGGTACTTGGGATCGTATGTGGCAGGAAAGGGAGGAGTGGAGGTAGAGGTAAACTGCAGATTGTGAGGAGCAAGTAAATCCCTTGGGGGATTAAAAAGTGTCATGAGAAATAGGTATCTGGTAATGGATGCACGGAGATTGTATGAAGGAGGGATTGTGCTGACGGCTTTGTATGGGACAGTGACCTGGAATCTTTTATATGTGTTTGAGATGAAATATCCGAGAGGTATGGTAGGGGTTACTAGGCTGGATAGAGTGACAAACGAAGAGGTGAGGAGAGTGGGAGGGGAAAAGGATATCACAAGTAGGGCTGACGAAAGATTATTGGGATGGTTTGACCACATGGAAAGAATGAATGAAGAAATATCAGTAAAAGAGGTGTGGAAGGCAGAGGTAGAGGGAGTGAGGGGACAACTGAGGATGAGATGGATGAAGGGGAGGTTGAGAAACAGGGGAATGTCTATTGAGCAAGGAAGGAAGAAGGCAGGTGATAAGGGTGAGTGGAGAGTGGCTGTGTATAGATGATACATTGAAACAGGCAAGGGGCAGGGGATGGTGGGTAGGGAGTGTTTATGTGAGAATGATGTTTCGACACAGCCGGAAGGGATTTCTCCCTGTCCTCTCTTTTTCTGTATGAGGGGACGAAGATGGGGGGGGGGGTCGCTGATGAAGTGAAGCAGCCTTGTTGTGGATGTACTTTGTCTTAGTGCACTGTTTCTGACCCAGAGCAGTGGGCGGGATACAGGGATGACCCATCATTCATTAGGAGCGAACATGAGAGGGAAGAAAGGGTGGTGGATGGAAGTAGAATGGGTAGGGGTAGGTACGTGTCATTGACTTTCCTACCTACCTTATAAGGGGGGAAAAGGTCTTAATGCATAGATAGGCCATTTATCTGCAAAACCTCCCGCAGTGCCAGTCTCTCTACCCTGCCACAAGCCTTTTCCAAATCCATAAAGGCCCAAAAAACATCCTTACCTTTTGACGAAGTTTCTCACATATGTCTTACCACAAAAATCTGAGTCACGCACTGTCTATCACCAATTACTCCCTATGTTCCTCTCCTAATTTTTCAATTAAAACCCTCCCATACTCCTTCCCAACTACACTCAACAAACTGATCCCTCTGAAACTGCTTCACTCACATTTGTCCCCTTTTCCTTTGTAAAGCGAAACTATACAGGCACTTCTCCAGTCCTCTGGCACTCTTCCCTCCCTTAGAAGCACATCAAACAGCCTCACTAACTAGTCCACTATTACTGTACTTCCCTTCTTCAACCACTCCGCATGACACCCATCTAACCCTGGTGCCTTACCTACTCTCATCATTTTCAAAGCTACTTGTACCTATATAATAAAAGAATAAATAAATCAGAATACAATAAAAATAGAAATGAAAATAAAAACAAAAAGCAGATGAATGAGTAAAAAAAAAAAAATAATAATAATAATAAAAAGGCAACCTCTGGGTTTGCCCTTTCATTACGGTGACGTCGTCTATAGATTTTATTTTAGTTAATTTGGACTCTTTTCGAAACGGGGTCTCGATCGGTTCAAGACTCCAATTACCCAAAAATAAAATATTCTACAAAGTCTGTATTTATACCAGCTGCCGCCAGGCAATTCTATTCACCTAAGGCAACCCTCCCCTTTTCCTCTGCAGCGAAGAAACGCCCTGTGCTCCTCATCTGATTATCTCTCCAACCACGTCCCCTCTCAACTCGTTACACGTTTTCTTCAGCTCACGCCGGCGACTTGATCTCGCCTCCGGTGTTGGGAGGTCCCGAAAGCCGATGTGTGCGTGTAGGTCACGGCGTGCCGGCCTCTTTCCGTCATGTGGGTCCTCTACTTTCATCATGTGGGTCCTCTCACCCAGTCAAGTGGGTCCTCTAGCTCCGTCATGTGGGACTTCTTCCTTCGGCACGTGGGACTTCTTCTTTCGTCACGTGGGTTCTTTCCCTCCCACAAGTGGTTCTTCTCCATCCCACAGGTGGTTCTCCTCTCTTCCACAGGTGGTTCTCCTCTCTTCCACAGGTGGTTCTCTTCCAATTACAGGTGGTTCTCTTCCAACCACAGGTGGTTCTCTTCCATAGGTGGTTCTTCTCCCTACCACAGGAGGTTCTTCTTCCTACCACAGGTGGTTCTCTTCCATAGGTGGTTCTTCTCCCTATCACAGGAGGTTCTTCCTACCACAGGTGGTTCTCTTCCACAGGTGGTTCTCTTCCAACCACAGGTGGTTCTCCCTTCCAGAAGTGGTTCTTATCCTTCTCATAAATTATTCTTTTCCTTCCCACATGTCCTCTCACCCCCACAGTGCCCCTCCATCCCACTGGAGGGGCACATGTGGTTCTCCCTCCCACAGGTGGTTCTCCTCTCTTCCACAGGTGGTTCTCCCTCCCACAGGTGGTTCGTCTGGAGCGCACACGTTTTGGAGAAGTCGTCGGAGCGACAAAGCGACATCCTGTCAATAATGA
>NC_134797.1:15868384-15875884 GCF_046742065.1 Oratosquilla oratoria | reverse complement strand
ATTGCGCGATCTTTTGATTTCAAAAGTCCATCACTCATTAACAAGCTATATAAATCGTTAGTTCGTCCACATTTGGAATATGCTGTTTCCGCATGGTCACCGAATCTCATTAAAGACATTGACAGATTGGAAAGAGTACAACGGCGAGCCACAAAACTGATTCCAAATATCAAAAATAAATCATACGAAAATCGACTAAAACATATAAATCTGTTTTCCCTAAAAAAGCGTAGACTCAGAGGTGACTTGATACAGGTCTTTAAAATTCTAAAGGGAATCGACATCAAAAGTGACCAAATTTTTACATTGAATGAGAATCAGACAAGAAACAATGGTCTCAAACTGTCCGGAAATAGATTCAATTTGGAAGTAGGTAGAAACAACTTTGCCAACCGTGTAGTTAATGAATGGAATAAACTTCCTGCACAGGTAGTGCAATGTAGTTCAGTTCGAAGCTTTAAGAATCATTCAGATAAATACCTAAGTAAGATGCTGTAATGATTATAATTTATCTTATATTATTTGTTTTTGTTTCGTTATCATTTGTCTGTCTGATTTTTATTTATTATTAGTTATATGTCAATTTATTATTATTTACTATGTACCTGTTTGTTTATTATTTAACTATATCTATGGATTTATTTATGTATTTTATTTGTTATTTACATTATCATATTTTTTATTTATTATTTTATTATTAATATGATTTTTTTTCGCATCCGACCTAGATATGGATCAAAAGGTCTCCTGTCGGCATGCTCCGCCTTTGTAATCCTTTGTACATATATATATATGTATATACATATATATATGTATATACATATGTATATACATATATATATTATCGGAAAATTTCGAAACACTGGACTCAGAGTAACAGAATTTATTACCGACGTTTCGAACCCTGTCCGGGGTTCGCCCTCAGGGTTATACATAGTAAGCAAAAGGATTCAATTATATATTATACCGATGTTCTCTGGGACAGGTCCCATCGGATTGGACGAATTTGAACAAAATCAAAACCTATTACGAATGACAAAAGGAAATTAATTTCAAATTTGTATAAAGCGTCACTCAAATGAAAAGAATTGATAAAACCACATAACCCATGTCATAATAAACGGAACAATACAAATTCTAAACGACACCCAGAAATTAAAAACATAGTAAGTACAAAGTGTCACCAAATGGAACCACCGAAATTAAGAAATAAAATAAAAGGGCAAAAAGAAAAATATCAAATGTCACAGACCAGACATTTGATATTTTTCTTTTGCCCTTTTATTTTAATTCTTATTTTCGGTGGTTCCATTTGGTGACACTTTGTACTTACTATGTTTTTAATTTCTGGGTGTCGTTTAGAATTTGTATTGTTCCGTTTATTATGACACGGGTTATGTGGTTTTATCCATTCTTTTCATTTGAGTGACGCTTTATACAAATTTGAAATTAATTTCCTTTTGTCATTCGTAATAGGTTTTGATTTTGTTCAAATTTGTCCAATCCGATGGGACCTGTCCCAGAGAACATCGGTATAATATATAATTGAATCTTTTTGCTTACTATGTATAACCCTGAGGACGAACCCCGGACAGGGTTCGAAACGTCGGTAATAAATTCTGTTACTCTGAGTCCAGTGTTTCGAAATTTTCCGATAACATGGCTCCTGGACTCCAGCTCTTTACGAACATATATATATATATATGTATATACATATATATATGTATATACATATATGTATATATGTATATACATATGTGTATATACATATGTATATACATATATATATATGTATATACATATATGTATATACATATATATTACAAAGGCGGTCCATATCTAGGTCGGATCATGTTTTGTTTTTATTATCACTCAGAATGAAAGAGAATGAGTAAATTAGCAGTGACTTCATATTTCATAACGCAAGTATTGTGATACATCATCGAATCATTGTACATCTGACATTCAATGCTGTGTGCAAGAATTTAACTTGTATTGAAGAGGCTTAACTCATTTAGGCTCTTCCTTTCTCCCAACTTCAAATTTCATGTCTGCTCCATGCAGTGCCTTGACCACAATCATTCTCTCATTCAGTCTTCTCTCTGTATTCATCCTCAGATACCTATTTCTCATGACACTTTTCACTGTCCCTCAGCATTTACCTACTTCTACACCACAAAAACAACACTACAACAAGACCACGTTGTATACCAATATAAATGCAATAGTGAGGCGTGTGGATCTCACACTTACATTGGTATGACAACAACACAATTAACACGACGCCTAACATGCCACCTGTCCAACGGATCAATCAAGTCACACTATACCTCTTCCCACAACAAAGCACTAACAAGAAAAGACCTAGACAATAACACGACAATCATAGACAGGGAATCGGATCCCCGACGGCTACTGTTCCTGGAAGCCATATACATACAAGATAACCATCCTAACATCAACATCCAGACCGAAGACCTGCGCGTCTTACCATCCATGAAGAGACTGAACACAGACAGAATCACTACACGCACTGGGAGAGGTCTCTCAGATCTCCAGTAACCCGGCTCCCCTATTGGTCCTAGGCAACCAATCAGAGGAGACCTCTTCCTGCAAGAAGCCTTATGATCCCAACTCCATGAATAAATACGACATCCACAGACACTGCACATCAGATCGCGTGGGAGCAACAGTGGCGCATTAAGACCAACGCGTCGAAATGCAATGCTGTACACTTCCGCTGCAAACGAACCAACAGAACAATCACAAACACTCCTCTTAAAATAAACAACACAAACATCCCAGCGAAGGACCATACCCGTGTGCTGGGTAGCACACTTGATAATGGCCTTACCTGGACCCCACACTTCCGCAAGCAGGGAGCGAAGGCTAGGGCTGTGCTGAGTAAGCTCAGACGCTTCAAAACTGCAACACTGAGAACCAAACGTCGATTGTACCTAGCCCTCGTCAGACCGATTCTGTGCCAGTCCCCGGGACTAAGCCAGCTGACATGTGCCACCAATAACTACGAGCATCAGAAGGTTCAGAATGCCGCTGTCCAGTTCATCACGGGCTCGCGATGGAGCGACTTCAGAACCACTGAATCTCTACACCAAATTTCCAACATCCGTCCACTCAACCAACACAAACACAAACTTCACTCAAGACACCTAGAAAAACTGCACGCCAAACACAAACATCTGATACAACATATTACACCTAGACCACACCGTACAGACTATCTGTCAGCTGCGCCCGTCCCACGTGCGGTGTACACGATAAAACGTGTATAACCGCACCAACAAGTAACACACCCCTTCACCAGCTTGACTGGTGATAACCGCAATAATGTAATAATAATAATAGTAATGGTAATAATAATGATAATAATAATAATAATAATATCGCTACTCAAACCCGACCTGGGGTAAAACAGGAATTCTCATGCCTTACCTGGGGCTAATCAGGAACGCCCTCTACACGCGGGAAGTGAAATCTACTCACTAACCGTAAATTACACACATACACCTCTCACGAACATAGCCGCATCCCACGCACAAACATATACACTTCCTTTTTCTTCGACTAAAATTCGTTTCCTTTCTCACTTTCTCTTATACTACATCTTCTCATTTCAGTTTACCTCCCACTAAAGATTTTTCCGTTTTTCCCCCTTTCTCTCCTACTACGTCTCCTACCATTTTCCAAACTTTCGTTGGTGATATAATATGCTCTTCCTCCCGGCATTGGCGCCACCGTCCAAGTTCCTAGCCCAGTTCTCCTAAAGCCACGACAACAAACTAGCCCCTAATCGCTCGCAATTCGCCCGGTGGCAATAGCCCTCTTTTATACACTACTATCTTTTCATTTTCTAACAGACATTCTTCCCCTCCCACAAAACCCGATCCCGCGCAAGCGAGGTGGTCTTTTCTTGGAATCCAGAATCCAGAATCCAGATCGCCCAGAAGATGGAACCAGGAAGTTCCGAAACGTCGGCCACAATAGGACAACTACTAAGATACGTCAAATTTGAAGACAAAAAGATTGTACGTTGTATCGAAGCTACACGTAATAAAATAATCAACAATGAATCCTCTTTAGCCTTCAACCTCGTATGTTTACAAGAGAATATACTACCTGGCTACACCAATATATATATATATATATATATATATATATATATATATATGTATATACATATATATATGTGTGTGTGTGTGTGCGTGTTTATATATGATTATATATGTACATATACATGAATATACATACGAGTATTAATACATAATACATATACACATTTACTTATACATAGTCATATACATATTGACATACACATACATATCTGCATGCATATACATATAAGCACACGCAAGTACACACTCGGGACAAAATAGATTCCTGATCAACCATGACTCTATTGTTTTCTTTGCGGAGGACCCTCAGCTGAATAAAACTGTCCAGCTCAAGCAGAAAAAAATATACAAAGGGATCCAAAGTAAAGATGGGGCTAAACAAAAACGTCTATCCATGACTCAGACTTCTTGATCTATCAAGGACGAAATTCCTACACAAAACTAACATAACGGCTTTGTTGGGTAGAAGGTTCCATGAGGGTTTAAATGTTTTGCAGGTCTTGGAAAAAAAAAATGCTGTAGTCATAAAAAATATTCAAAGTGCATCACTCTAGCAATGCAATGATGGACCAGATCAGAGTTTCTCAACCTTTTCTACCCTTGCGTAACGTTTAAAATAAATTTCATGTCTCAAGGAACTCCTGCGAGAGAAAAAAAAAAATCATATACCATATCTTTCTCATTTTATTTTCATCGTAATAATAGGTTAGACAGGATGATGTCTATATTACATTATTACAATAACCAAGAATATGTCGTGCGTGTTTAATTATATTACGTATATGAAATCAAATAAAAACTCGAAAGTGCATTAGCTTATCTCACTTGTTCTCGCGGAACCCTTAGGGACCTTTTGCGGAACCTTAGGGTTCCGGGGAACCCTGGTCGGTCGAGAAACGCTGGTCTAGATACTGTAGATAGATTCATATCTCCTTCAAGTGTTCCACCCTCTCAGCTGCATACAATCGCCCGTCCTTAACCAGAATAAAAACCAGAAACACCGTCACCGCTTTGAAGGGTTTAACAGCAGAGAAGCACCGTGTCTCTTACCCGAGAAGCGTTAAGGGCGAAATTCCCACTTACTTCGTTCACGTCATCGCCCATAGAGACGCCAGAACGGAATAGTCGTCCAGAAAGGCGAAAATCTTATGTGGGAACTTCAACATATCGCCTCTACTGCTTCACGAAGGGCATTGTCACGTGGTCTGGTGGAGGAAGGGAGGGAGGGAGGGGGGAGAGAGGGAGGGGATGGGTGACAATGGGTAACGGGGCAATGGTCTAAAGGGTAGGTAAAGTATGGGTGGTAATGGGGAGGAGAAATAGGGGAGAGGGGAGGCAAATGGGGAAGGTGGAAAAGGAAATGGGGAAGGTAAAAGTAAAGGTGGTAGGGAAGCGAATAGGAAGTGAATGAAGAGATGAATGAAGTGAAGAGGAAGTGAACGGGCAGTGTAGGGGGGAGAATGAAGGGTGGGGGAGAGGAGAAGGATGAGGAGGACGAAAAGGAAGAGGAGGATGAAGAGGAAGATGAGGAAGAAGAGAAGGTTGGGGTAAGAGGGGGGAAGAGGAGGAGGATCAAGAGGATGATGAAGAGGAAGATGAGGAAGAAGAGAAGGTTGGGGGAAGAGGGGGGAAGAGGAGGAGGAGGAGGAGGAGGAGAAAGAGGAGGATGAAGAGGAAGATGAGGAAGAAGAGAAGGTTGGGGAAGAGGGGGGAAGGGGAGGAAGAGGAGGAGGAAGAGGAGGAGCAAGGAGGATGAAGAGGAAGATGAGGAAGAAGGAGGAGGAGGAGGAGGAGGAGGAGCAAGAGGAGGAGGAGCAAGAGGAGGATGAGGAGGAAGATGAGGAAGAAGAAAAGGTTAGGGGAAGAGGAGGGAAGAGGGGGGAAGATGAGGAGGAGGAGAAAGAGGAGGATGAAGAGGAAGATGAGGAAGAAGAGAAGGTTGGGGGAAGAGGGGGGGAAGGGGAGGAAGAGGAGGAGGAAGAGGAGGAGCAAGAGGAGGAGCAAGAGGAGGATGAAGAGGAAGATGAGGAAGAAGAAGAGGAGGTTGGGGGAAGAGGGGGGGAAGAGGAGGAGAAGGAGCAAGAGGAGGATGAAGAGGAAGATGAGTAAGAATAGAAGGAAGAAAAAGAGGAGGTGGGGGAGGAATAGGAAGAGGGGGAGGATGAAGAGGAGGAGGAAGAAGTGGAGGAGGAAGAGGAGGAAGAGGAGGACGAGGAGGAGGTGGAGGAGGAGGATGAAGAGGAAAACGAGAAAGGAGAGGGAGAGAAAGAGGATGAGGACAAGGAAGAGATAGACTTGGAAAAGGAAGAATGGGAGGAGGAAGAGGAGGAAGAAAAGGAAGAGGAATAGGAGATGGAAGAGAATGGGAAGGACAAATGTCTACTGTATTTCAAAATTTCTCTCGCTATTTCTTTAAAAATTAACCGATCTAAGTGTCCTATCATTTGACATTTTTTTCATGTTAGATCTATTAGACCAGACAAATTGATCATTATATTTAGGAAATAATTATTTCATTTTCGTAAATAAATTATTGTTACCCCCTAACAAAATTTTCTTTTACAAATTACATTCTTTCTTATTACAAGGGCTAACTATACTTTCTTAACCCATTGCATTTATATCAAATAATTCAAAATTGAGCGGTATAATTTACATACGATTGTAAGTAAATGAAAATTTATGAGGACAATCAAGGTTATGACAGTGAGATATAAAATTCTATATGATGAGAATACGTGATGTTTATTATGTTCAAACAAAATTAATTTTCTATATTTAAACTTTCCCTTTCCTAAGGGGTGTTAAAAATATGAATGAAATAGTTTGGTGGCAACCAGAAGGAAAATACAGTACCACTCACTGATTACACACTTGTAGTAAGGGTGAACCATAACCAACTAGGCATAATGGTGTATGGAAGAGACACTCCGTTTCCTTAACCCATTAAACTCCGATGACAAGATGTCTTGTCATTTGGTCAAATAAAACAAAAAATCATAAAACACCAAAATGTTTGATCAAACACCAGAAAAATATGACGTCAGTCCTCGCTTCGCTCGCAGCGAAGCGAGGACTGACGTCATATTTTTCTGGTGTTTGATCAAACATTTTGGTGTTTTATGATTTTTTGTTTTATTTGACCAAATGACAAGACATCTTGTCATCGGAGTTTAATGGGTTAATAGAATCCACCATCACAGAACACAGAACAGTGATAAATTTGGGAGAGACAATAGTAAATATTTATAAACCACCCCTCTCAGAATGGCCAAACTCCCACTACAACACTTCCAACATCCAAGTGTGATAGAGATTTTAACAGCCACCATAACATAAAATTTTAGTAACATTAGCTAAACTATAA
>NC_134797.1:15840884-15853384 GCF_046742065.1 Oratosquilla oratoria | reverse complement strand
GAGAATTAAACATTATAAAATCTCAACTTAGTAATTTAGCTTACCCGGATTGGTTCTTGGTCAAAGCCCTCAGCCAAGCGAGATCCAATTTTTTCAACACCACCCCCACTTCCTCTAATTTTTCATTGGGCAAGAGCTCTTTAATCGTTCCCTTTTCTTAATCATTCATTCCCTCGACCAAGTTTCTTCCCAAAGACAAATTAAATTTGATTAATTATTACCCTAACACCATTAATAAAAAGGTGGTAAATGTCCACCAAAGGTTAAAAGAAGAGCAGAGCCAAGGGGTTTATTCGATTCCATGTAAAGGTTATGACTTAGTTTACATCGGACAGACTGGAAGGGATTTGAATACCAGGATGATTGAACATAAACGTTCCATTAAATATGCACAAGAGAGCTCAGCTGTGTTCCAACATGTTAAGCAATTTAAACATTGTTTAGATTGGGACAAAGCTGAGCTTATTTATAAATCCAGATGCGAGTTCAGGAGAAAAATGGTAGAATCTACGATCATTGAATATCAGCCCAACATGAATATTTCAAAGGGGCAATGGTCCCCGGACATAATGTCCGGACTCTTCATCACCAACCTATTGAAAGCTCATTTGCCTCCTGACCTCACGTACGGAGTGAGCCGAGGGTAGAGATATCTTCCCATGTTCCCCTTTCTTTTGTTAAGGGTGCTACTTAAACAGCACGCTCTCTCTTAATTGTATCTACTGAAGAGGATTGCAGTTTGCAGTCTTTTCTACTCCAACAGTGGTTTCTACGTGATATATATACATATATATATACATATATATACAATATATATACATATATATACATGTATATACACATATGTATATACATATATATACATATACACATATATATACACATATACACATATATATACACATATACACATATATACACATATACACATATATATACACATATACACATATATACACATATACACATATATATACACATATACACATATATATACACATATATATACATACACATATATATACACATATACACATATATATACACATATACACATATATATACACATACACATATATATACACACACATATATACATATACACATATATATACATATACACACATATATACATATACACATATATATACATATGCACATATATATATACATATGCACATATATACATACACACATACATATACACATAAACATATACACATATATATACATATATATATACATATATATATACATATATATATACATATATATATATACACATATATATATATACACATACATATATATATACACATACATATATATATACACATACACATACATATACACATACACATACATATACATATATATATGCATATACATATACATACACATATATATACATACATATATATATATACATATATATACACATACATATATATACACACACATATATATATAGACATATATATATACACATATATATACACACACATATATATATATACAAACATATATATATACACATATATATATACACACACATTATATTATATATATATATACGTACATATATATATATATACCTTACCTTACCGTCGTGCCATATCCTCTTGGACTTCGGCAACCATGGAGCGCCACCGTTCACGGTCCCTAGTTAAGATAACATCTGTGCTGGTTTGAGTTGTTTTCCCGTCGCCCTCATCAGCCCGTCCATATACTTCTCCCTCTGCTTTCCTCTTGCTCTCCTTCCCTCCACCATTCCCGTCATCACCACCTCTTCCAACCCTTCCCTCCTCATTCTATGTCCTAAGAATCGCAACTGTCTTTTCCTTATTGTTGTCCTCAATTCCCTATCCGTCTCCATTTCTCTCAATACTTCTTCATTTGTTTTCTTCGCTGTCCATGGTACTCTTAATACTCGTCTCCATATCCACATTTCTGCTGCTTCTAAGTTTTCCTGCAATTTTTTGCTGATTGTCCACGCTTCTGAACCATATAATAGTGTTGACCATATAAATGTTTTAACTGTTCTTCTCCTTATATCTGTAGACATTTTCTTGTTTGTTAAAACCCCTTTCATTTTCTGAAACGTGCTTTTAGCTATCGCTATCCTTGATTTTATTTCTTTTTTACATATACAATCTTCTGTCAAAACGCTTCCCAGGTACGAAAATTTGGTTACTTGTTCTATTCTTCTCCCTGCTATTTGTACTTGCACTCTTGGTGGATCTGTTTTACTGGCCACTAGTATTTCAGTTTTCTCCATATTTACATTTAAACCTTTCTCCTCACTAGCTCTTACGGTTACATTCAATAGATGTTGCAGTTTTTCTTCCGAGTCAGCCACCAATACCGTGTCATCAGCATATCTGATATGATTTATATTAAATCCTCCAATTTTAATCCCTTCCATTCCCTCTAATTCCCTAAGGATCATCTCCCCATATAAATTAAATAAATCTGGAGACATAACACAGCCTTGACGCACTCCCCTCTTTATAGCTTGAAATTCTGTTCTTCCTCCCCGTACCCTCACTGCTGCTCTTTGCTTCCAATACAAATTTCTGATGATACTCATGTCTCATATATTATATATATATATATATATATATATATATATATATATATATATGTATATATATATATATACATACATACATATACCAAGGCTTTTTCCCCCTTACCAGGGAGGTAGCCAAAAAGGAAATATATATATACATTATATATATATATATACATATATATATATATATATATATATATATATATATATATATATATATAAATATATATTTATATATATATATATATATATATATATATATATATATATATATATATATGTATGGTTATATTGATTACGAGGGATATGAAGGATCGGTTCTAAGGCCTGTCCAGAAAATGAAGGCTATACAGCAGCACCAATTACAAAACAAGAATTAGAAACATCAATGAAAAAGGAAAACAGGCAAAGTCGCAGAAATTATCACATATCTTATCCACAAAGTCATATCCTGGGTTGCCAGCGCCATATCAGATATCATAAAGAAGCAATATTAAAATCAGGGAAGTCAGCGGACGACCCAACTAGCGACAGACCCATATCACTTCTATGCTGCTTTTTCAAAATACTTGGACGAATCATGCTTACGAGACTGTCATGCTTGATCCTCATATACCCTTTGAAAAAGCATGTTTTAGATCAGAAAGTAATACATTTAAACCAGGTACTGGCACACAGATCTTACATCGAGTCAGGCTATGAACGAAAAACAAAAATAGGTGCCGTCCTCACAGACCTCTCAGCAGCCCAAGACATCGTCTGGCACAAGGGGCTAATGCTGAAACTGGCCAAACTCATCAGTTGCAAGAAAACCCTCAAACTGATTAATTGAATGACAAAAATGAGAACCTTTCATGTATGCCTGGGGAAAGACATTAGCAAAAAGGGGAAAATTAAAAACGGGGTCCCTCAAGGTGGGGTCCTTGCGTCAACCTTTGTAAAAACCTTTGTGAAAAAATTTATATTAGCGACATGTGCGCAACAAGATTCCTTAAGTTTTGATACGCAGACGACTTAGCTATTTCTTACCAATCCAGTAACGTAAACAAACTGGAAACAATACTTAGTAGACACACCCAGATCATCAAAACCTTATTCAATAAATGGTGCCTGAAAATAAATACTACAGAATCAGTGACGACACTATTCCACACCAATAACCATCAGGTAAATCAACCCCATCAAATACAGCTTAATAATGACCTGGCTGAGCGGGTTAGGGCGTCGTTACTTGCGGCGAAGGTCGAGGTTAGGGCGGTTCGAATCCTGCCACCAGCGAAGTTGAACCAAGGGCATGGTTCATTAAATTCCACGCTACAAAGCCTTCTGTGAGGGGCACCGTCCTAGCCTCCCGATAGGGGGGAGTGCGTGACGTTAAACCATATCATCATAATCATCATCCTTCTTGTGAAACACCCAAAACATTTCGTGGTACTCGACAGAACCCTGACATACTCGTATAAGCAACACCTTGAAAATACTGTACAAAAACTAAAGAGGAGGAACACTCTCATTAGTAAACTAGATGGAACGTCATGGGGTGCTCCTCAGACTGCTAACAATATCCTCCCTGGCCCTATGCTACAGTGTAGCTGGGTACTGTATCCCAGTTTGGACACGCAGCGATACCGAGGGATACGGTACAGTAATAGAGGCAATCAAGGCATTCGTCAACTGGACTATGACTATGAATTTAGAGGTGTGAGAAACTACCATAGCCCTATTTCGACAATGGCTCCATAATGTTTCACTTATCATCGGACACGGCTGGTGAGGTTCCGAAGTACTTGTTGGTCGCGAGTGAAATCTTTGGCCGTGAGCCAAATGTTACTGCTGTCCCTCAGTGTAGTAATTGCTCTCGTTGACACCAGACAACGCAACGACAAATGCCGATCCACGGGTCAACGTCGGTGAGTACTGTACGAGTCTTGTCGAAACAAACAAACAAACACACACACACACACACACACACACACACACACACACACACACACACACACACACACACACACCTACGTCAAGAAAATGTAGTTATACTTGATACATGATTTGATAGCACCAAGCAAGGAACAGCAAAAGTGCAGAGAACTCTACATGGTTGGGTAAACAGGCGAGTTAAATCCTCTAACTTAAAAGCGAACTTTCAATTTTCAACTGTTGACATATAACAAATCCTCATCCAGACCTGATGCCAATGCTGGATATTCAAGAACCAAATGAAGAGTAGATTTCAATCCCATTATCATCTTGATTCCATAGAGGTATGATATGTCTATGTATGGCAAATGTAGACTAGGATAGAGGGGCTATGGACGGTTGTAAAGACAAAATGTTGTATCTAATTACATGGAAGATAAAAGTTTTTATCTTATCAAGAGTTTAAGTGTCTTATTTACGATAACAAGACAGATGCATGATAGGCTTGACAGGGTGTATCATCTTTGTTTAATCGTCTTAGTCTAAATGCCTCGCCTGCAAAGCATGGTTTCACAAACGGCAGCATACTTTACTCTAGGACATATCAAGTTTTCCATAATTTTTTTTATCATATTTTCGTCTAGATATTGGAATGTAAATTTTATAAATGTCAACAGTTTTGAAGTTCCTCCATGTAATCTTCTTGATACTAATACTACCAAGTATTTCTCCTCTGTTTTCCTTTGCTTTGATGTTTTGATGTTGATATTCATTTCCCATATCTTTTGTCTGTCTGATTTTAATTTATTATTAGTTATGTCAATTTATTATTATTTACTATTTACCTGTTTGTTTATTATTTAACTATACCTATGCATTTATTTATGTATTTTATTTGTTATTTACATTATTATAGTTTTTATTTATCATTTTATTATTAATATGATTTTTTTTTCGCATCCGGCCTAGATATGGATCAAAAGGTCTCCTGTCGGTATGCTCCGCCTTTGTAATCCTTTGTAATATCTGGCTACATTTAGATAACAGATTTTTCTGTAGCCTCTTACAACTGTTTTCATTCTTCTCTATTCTCATAACCTCGGTATCGTCAGCAAAGAGACTATTATAAGTGCTTGCCCTATCCATTACACCTTTAACACAAATAAACAAATGAATGAACGAGTGAACAAATAGTGGACCCACCTAGTTATTTCCTTCCAGTTTGACGTCTTACCCTTCACTACCGTTCTCATAACATGTTTTTCAGAAAGTCCTTTATCCATTCCAGCAGACTCCTTTTAAGTCTTCCTTGATGTTCCAGTTTCCTAATCTTTGCTAAATACTTTATCGAAAGCTTTCTCCAGATCCAGATATACAGTCTACCCATCAATCTCATTCCTCTAGTACATCTATCACTCTTAAATAGATACCAAACAAGTTTGGTGTGTATGTGTGTGCGCGTGCGCGCGCGTGTGTGTGTATTTACCTAGTTGTATTATACGGGAAGGGAGCTTTGCTCGTGGTAACCAGTCTTTGTATCTCTCAGCATCAAGTTTTTCTTAAAATCTTGAATAGTGTTTGTACACTGTTTCTTTGTCTAATTTGTAGCAGGGTCAGAGGAGGGATTGAGGAAGTTAGTGACAGAGTTTGAGAAGGTGTGTGAAAGAAGGAAGTTGAAGAGAAATGTGGGTAAAAGTAAGGTGATGAGATGTACAAGAGGAGAGAGTGACAGTAGACTGAAAGTGAGCATAAAGGGTGAGAAACTGGAGGAAGTGGATAGTTTTAGATACTTGAGTGCGAATGTGACAGGAAAGGGAGGAGTGGGGGTGGAGGTAGAATGTAGATTGAGAGAAGCGAGTAAATGCCTTGGTGGATTAAAAAGTGTAGTGAGAAATAGACATCTAGGAATGGATGCTAAGAGGAGGTTATATGAAGGAGTGATTGTGCCAACAGCAATGTACGGGGCAGAAACATGGAACATGAGAGAGGAAGAGACAAGGAGTTTGAATGTGCTTGAGATGAAATGTCTGAGAAGTATGATAGGGGTTACTAGGCTGGATAGAGTGAGAAATGAGGAGGTGAGGAGGAGAAGAGGGGTGGAAAGGGAGCTGGGAGATAGGGTTGATAAAATAGTATTAGGATGGTTTGGACACATGGAAAGAATGAGTGAAGAAAGATTAGTAAAAGAAGTGTGGAAGGCAGAGGTGGAAGGAGTGAATATGAGGGGGCGTACTAGGATGAGATGGATGGCTGGGGTGGAAGGGGCTTTACAAAAGAGAGGAATGTCTGTAGAGGAAGGACGGGAGAGGACAGAAGAGAGTGGTGAATGGAGAAGGGTTGTGTATAGATGAGGCTGTGATGCATGAGGGGGAGTGGGTGGGGGATGGGGGATGGGGGGTGAGAGAGTGTGTGTGGAAAAAAAATTGACGCAACCCAAAGGGATTTCTCCCCGTCTTCTCCTTTTCTGCATGAGTGGACGGAGGGGGGGGGGGTCGACGAATTTATGAAGCGGCCTTGCTGTGGATGTGCTGTGTCTTGCGACACTGCTTCTGACCCAGGGCAGTGGACAAGATGCAGGGATGGCCCGTCATCCAGGAGGTGCCAAGGTAGGAGGGAGGGAGGAGGGTGGAGGGGAGTGGAATATATGGGAAATGAATTGGGTGGGAGTGATTTCTATGCCTTTTTCTTTTTGGCTACTCCCCGTGTAAGGGGGAAAAAGCCTGTGGTATATGTATATCTATCACTGTGTGAGAAGCTATTTTTTTCAGATCTCTTCTGTAATTATCTTTTTTGAGTTTCTTTTCGTGTCCTCTTGTTTTTCCATTGTCCCATTTCAATAAATAATTCTTATCTAAGATTTCCATTCCCTTCATAATTCTATAGATAGTTAGTAGGTCTCCTCTTTCCCTTCTTTGTTCCAGAGTTGGTCATTCTAATTTGGACAGTCTTTGTTCATATGTCATTTTGGAAAGAGTTGGTGCCAGTTTTGTTGTTGCTCTTTGTATTCTTTCTATTTTCTTATATTCTTTCTGGTACCGGGTGTCCATAGTGTTGCTGCGTACTCAAGTTTTGATCTTATTTGTGTAGTTTAATATTTTTTTTTATCATTTCCTCGTCCAAATAGGCAAATGCCACTTTTATTGACCTCAATAAATTGCAGGTTTCTCCGACTATTTCATTAATATGCTTATCCGGTGTCATGTCTTTGCTGATCATTACTCCAAGGTCTTTTTCCGAGTTTTCTTTTTTGACCTCTTCTTCACCAATTTTATAATCTCTCGATATTCTGTTTTTACTTTCTCCAAATTCCATTATACTACATTTCTTGATATTGAATTTTACTCCCCACTTTTGAGTCCATTTCCAGATCTTGTCCAAGTCTTGCTGTAATGAGTTGCAATCCTTATCCGTTTTTACTTTCTTTAGTACTTTTGCGTCGTCTGCAAAGAAATCCATATAACACACTACTCCTTTATCCATGTCATTTATGTATATGGCAAACATGATCGGGGCCAGTATTGATCCCTGCGGGACACCACTTATCATTTCTTCCCAATTTGAGAATTTATCTCTAATTGTGTGTGTGTGTGTGTGTGTGTGTGTGTGTGTGTGTGTGTGTGTGTGTGTGTGTATGTATATATATATATATGTGTGTGTGTGTGTGCGTGTGTGTGTGTGTATGTATATATGTGTGTGTGTATGTATATGTGTGTGTGTGTGTATGTATATGTGTGTGTGTGTGTATATGTGTGTGTGTGTGTGTGTATACGTGTGTGTGTGTGTATACGTGTGTGTATGTGTATACGTGTGTGTATGTGTATACGTGTGTGTATGTGTGTCTGAGTATGTATGTGTGTGTATATGTTTGTATGATAGAGTACACAGCAACAAAAAAATCCACATCCTCTCAAATCCTATCTATATTTCCTTCCCTTCTGCAGGAGGATATTTCTCCTTCGGCAGAGGAGCGCCGAACGCTGATGAGCGGACACACGGTGGAGTTCCTGAAGGAGGAAGAGCTCGATAGACATACACGTCACTTCAAAGCGTACAACGAAGGCCTTGTACGCCTCCATCCTGGTCGTTGGCTCTTCAAAACGCCCTTCCTAGATGTGGCAGATGCGTATTACACCTTTAAAGTAAGCCACTGGATCACATAAGTGAAGCCCTGTCGTGCCTACCCTGTATGATTTTTTAGTGTGCGTGCGTGCGTGCGTGCGTGTGTGTGTGTGTGTGTGTGTGTGTGTGTGTGTGTGTGTGTGTGTGTGTGTGTGTGTGTGTGTGAGTACGTGTTTCACCATGGTCTTGGATCACGTATTGGACTCGTGATCGACAGTTATTAACCTCCCAGATGAGAGCTCAGAGCTCGTATGGCCGATCTATGGGTAATACTGTGACCTCACACGCACACACATACCCAACTCTGCGCCCACGAGAGTTGGAGTAACACCCCGCAGCGAAGCGATACTGAAATTATTTCAGCCTTGGGCGGGAGTCGAACCCGGACCGCCGTAGTGGCGGGCGAGAACTCTAACAACAGCGCCACGAGGTGTGTGTGCGTGCGTATACATACACACACACATATATATATATATATATATATATATATATATATACATATATATACATATTACATACATATATATGTATATATACATACACACACAATTATATATATATATATATATATTATATATATATACATTATATATATATATATACATATTACATACATATATGTATATATACATACACACACAATTATTATATATATTATATATATATATATATATATATATATATATATATACACCAAAAGCTTTTTCCCCTTACAAGAGATGTAGACATAAATATCCACTCCCACCCATTCCATCTCTACATACTCCACTCCCATCCACCCCCTCCCTCCCTCTTATCTTGGCACCTCCTGGATGACGGGTCATCCCTGCATCTCGCTCACTGCCCAAGGTCAGAAACAATGTCGCAATACACAGCACATCCACAGTAAGGCCGCTTCATTTAATCGGCGACCTGCCCTCTCCGTCCCTTCATGCAGAAGAAAAAAAGACAAATCTCTTCGGGCTGCGTCAATTTATTTTTCACACATACTCCCTCACCCCCCATCCCCCACCCGCTCCCTTTCATGCATCACAGCATCATCCATACATAACTATTCTCCACTCACCCTTATCTTCTGTCTTCTTCCGTCTTTCCTCAACAGACATTCCCCTCTTTCTCAATGCCCCTTTTACCCCATCCATCCATCTCATCCTTGGTCGCCTCCTCATGTTCACTACTTCCACCTGTGCCTTCCACATCTCTTTCACTAATCTCTCTTCACTCATTCCTTCCATGTCTCCAAACCATCCCGATAATCTTTCATTAACCCTATCTCCCAACTCCCTTTCCGCCCGCGTTCTCCTCTTCACCCCCTCGTTCCTCACTCTATCCAGCCTAGTAACCCCTATCATACTTCTCAGATACCTCATCTCAAACACATTCAAACTCCTCCTCTCTTATGTTCCATGTTTCCGCCCCATACAGTGTTGTCGGCACAATCACTCCATACAATCTCCTCTTAGCATCCATTCCCACATGTCTATTTCTCATAACATTTTTTAATCCCCCAAGGCATTTATTTGCTTCTCTCAATATATATTCTATCTCCACCTCCACTCTTCCCTTTCCCGCCACATTCGCACCCAAGTATCTAAAATCATCCACTTCCCCCAGTCTCCCTTAATATTAAATTCCAATTTTCTGTCAATCTACCCTTGTACATCTATCCACCTTACTTTTACCCACATTTCTCTTCAACTTCCTTCTTTCACACACCTTCTAAAACTCTGATCCTGCCACACACACACACACACACACACACACACACACACACACACACACACACACACACACACACACACACACACACACACACACACACACATTTGTACGGCCATCTTTAAAAGCTCTCACCCATTTCCGCACCATCCCATCACTCAATGTTTTCTTCATACAGTTCACTGATCTGACGATGAATTTCAGCCGCTTTCACGCCTTTAGAAGTAAGAAAACGAATCACAGCGCGTATTTTACAGTCGACGGCATTCTCAATCAGAGGAGGCATTTCAAATACTCAAAAACAAACTTAAACACGGTCAGATGATTCCGTAATTATGTTGAAAAATAGATTACAGTACAGGTTTTCATGTAAAAATAAAATTGTTACGAAAAGTCTACTTGTTTCATTTTTATCTCAAAACAGTACTTAAACACGCTTCGCGTGTATATATACATTATATATATATATATGTGTGCGTGTGTGTGTGTGTGTGTGTGTGTGTGTGTGTGTGTGTGTGTGTGTGTGTGTGTGTGTGTGTGTGTGTGTGTGTGTGTGTGTCTGTGTGTGTGTATATACATATATCCATATATACTCACACACATCATTGCAGTTCCGACCCAGTGACGTTATTATCGTGACGTACCCGAAGTGCGGCACCACATGGACTCAGGAGATCGTCTGGACCATGAGGAACAACCCGAAACTGAACCACTCGGACGCTCTCCTTCCGGTCAACATCCGGGCCCCTTTCCTGGAGTGAGTGTCAACTTTGAAGTATAGCCTATGCGTATGTGTGGTACGGTACAACATGATGTGTGTGTGTGTGTGTGTGTGTGTGTGTGTGTGTGTGTGTGTGTATTCATTCACTTGATCTTTGGATCACGTGTTGGACTCGTGATCAACAGCTATTTCCCTCCTGGAAGAGAGCTCAGAGCTCGTAGGTCCGATCTATGGGTAATGCTATGACCTTGCACACACACACACCCAACTCTCCGCCCACGAGAGTCAGAGTAACGACCCGAAGCGCAGCGGTACCGAAATAATTTCGGCCCTGGGCAGGATTCGAACCAGGAACTCCAGGCCACTATCGTGGCAGTTCAGTGCTCTACCAACTGCGCCACCGAGTCGTGTGTGTGTGTGTGTGTGTGTGTGTGTGTGTGTGTGTGTGTGTGTGTGTGTGTGTGTGTGTGCACGTGCATGTGTCTGTATGTGTGTGCGTGTGTGTGTGAGTACGCACATCTGTGACTTAAGTTTCTAACATTTTACCTTTCCTGACATAACACCAAAGAGCTTTTCTTCCAACCCGGGTCACCCTTTTCTTTTTCTTCAGCATGGACTCTCTTTCCCCAAAGAAGAGGAAAGATCCTCCTAATCCCGAGAACCCGTCGATCAAGAAACTGGTGCGTCTCAACCCTTCGGCAGATCCCAAGGAAAAGGTGTTCTTGCAACTGGCGGAGGCCACGAAGGACCCAAGAACCATCAAGACGCACCTCCCTCTCAGCCTCCTGCCGCCTCAGATGATAGACGAATGCAAAGTAAATGTGTCTATGTCTTCTATTCGTTGGAATTACGATGAACTATCACACTGACAAAGCATATAGACGCGAGACCGACCTTTCGGTTCGTAATAAAACGAGGTTGTGTGAGGAGCCTACCCGTTTAGGCGCTGAGTACCTGCAGCCTAAGCCTTCACCAAGCACAACGTTCTCGTTTAGTTTTCTTGTCCTCTTCGCTTAGGATACTCCCCACGACAGTACTTCTCAGGTCAAGGACAACCTCACGTCTCATCCTCCGCAGATAATCTACGTGGCGAGGAATCCGAAGGATATGTGTCTGTCGTATCTCCACCATTGCAGGATCATGAAGACCCGCGCCTTCGAGGGCGACCTCGAGGACTGGCTGGACTTCCTTCTCAAGGACGACTGTGAGTACGAAGAACCTACGGATGTCAAGTGCCTTGATTCCGATAAGTTGATAAATGTATTTATCTATTTATTTACTTGTTTCTTACCGACCTCATTAATCAACCCGTTCAAATTGAGTGTTCATAAACTCAACGTCTACCGTTAATTATTTTACTCTGACGAATGCTAGAAGATTCCATCAAGTTTTGTCTTTTCGTCCTCTAATGAGTTGATTACCTAATCCATCGGTTTTTTTTTTTTTTAT
>NC_134797.1:15758384-15833384 GCF_046742065.1 Oratosquilla oratoria | reverse complement strand
ACCAGGACTTCTTCCGAGTACCTCAAAAAGTCCTGATAAGGACGAAATGTCAGTGAATAAATCTTTAGCTGTTTTCTGTGTCTACCTCACCATCCGGTCACTCATCTGTCTTCCAAATATTTACATGTACTATATACATATATGATACTGAAATTTCAATATGGTTTATATTTCTGTACCTTCTGAAGAGCAAAAAAATAGATGCACCTTCCCAAATGCAAATTGATCCACGTAAAGAATTATTCACTGGAAATCTGATGCTATGCGTTACAGTTTGCAGCAGGCAATATCTTCCTAAAAGACTGCAACCAGTCAATTACAAATTGCTATACTAGTGCAACTTTTTACAAATAACCGGATGGTGTGACTCATAGTTTCCAACACGTTCTGGAAGGGGTAGGCTATGGCAAGGAAAGGCGGTGGCCGGGAACGATCTGGCCGGGAACGATCTGGCCAGGAAATCGCGCAGTACGTGGACCTTGATATAGTCCTACGGCTAGGTATTTTTATTGTTATTTGTATATATTTTAATTTATGATTTATATTCTACATATTATTTATTGCAGTATTATTCTCTTATTCTGGTTGCTGCTGGGACATTTTATTCAGCTTTGGTGACACACAAACACACACACACACAGAGCAAAGAAGAAAGAAGACTTGACAACTATTTATAGAATCATGAAAGGCATAGAAACTATTGATGGAGAGGATCTAATAAAATGGGATAGTAGAGATACAAAGGGACACGGAAAGAAAATCAAGAAAGACAGCTATAGAAGAGACCTGAAAAAGAACAGCTTCCCACACAGGGTAATAGGCGTTTGGAACAACTTAGATGAAAATGTGGTGTGTGCAAAAACGATACACGAATTTAAAAACAGTCTAGATAAAATGAGATATGAAGATGGGACACCACGAGCATAGTTCCCCTTCCCGTAAAATACAACTAGGTAAATACACACACACGCACAGATGCATAAATACTTGGAATAGCTTAGAAAGTAATGTAGCCCAAGCTCAAACAATACACGAGTTCAAATCTAAATATGATAATTGGAAATCAAGGATGTAGATTAAGTTGGAACTGTACTTGAATATGAGGCTAGGTATGAAAAAATTGGAGATTAGGAAACGGGACCCGACGAGCGTTGCTCCTTTCCTTGCACTACAATTGGGTAAATACAATCAGGTACTGGCACACGCGCGCGCGCCTACACACACATACCCAAAACCTTCCTCACTGGCAAGAAACCAGTGATTGAGTTGGTGTAGTCGCTAACAAGCCAACTATGCGGCAGATAACACCGAGTTAACCCATTCAACTCCGATGACAAGATGTCTTGTCATCGGAGTTGAATGGGTTAAATGGTGCCAATTGAAGGACAATAATTGTATATCACTTGACACCTAGCTACCGGTAGCCAGAAAAAAGTATCTGGAGTGCGACTCCGCAAGAAATTACTTAGGAGAAATAACCCTAAATCCTCCCTTGAGTTGAGTAAAAATCTCTGGCGCCAACCAGAATAATATTTGTGAACTGCGTCACTGTCACCAAGGGCTTAGGTGACGAATTCCCTTACCGATGAAAACAACACACTTTTAGCAAGCGTATTAACAATAGATAATCATTAAATGTACAAAAGAACAATGTTACTCTCGTTGCGCTGATGCTCCAAAGTTCAATAAAATCACCTGGTCTTGGCCAGAATAAAATATATAGAACATACGTCATCGTGACACATTAAGGTACGGTTACAATAGTCAACGGATGGGTTGGATTCCGAGCCTAGGGATGAAATTTCGTCCAACGTTGGAGGATTTGGGTTGGAATCCAAGCCTATGGACGCCCAACGCAATACCGTTGTAGTCCACACCTCAGAAGAGATACGATGAAAGAAACTGAAGATATATGTTAAGAGTATTCATATTTACGACATATTTAAATATATATATATATATATATATATATATATATATATATATATATATATATATATATATATATATATATTACATAAAACTTGCTCGGTAATAAGAGATAAATTGTTTTATAGCATAAATTTATCTTGAAATAGGAAATAGATTTTGTGGAATGTATATCGTGGCAATCAGTCGTTTGATTACTGCTGTATGTAAACATTGGTGATTTTTCTTAGGCGCGAAAACTCTTCTCACCATTTGGTCGATGTCTACACTTTTCGCCGTGATGGAATATAATACTGAAGTTATCCATATTCCAATAGAGAAGATACGACCGCAAGAGGCGCTTTGGGATGTGAGGCATCCAGACTATATTAAGAAATAACGATAATATAACATCTCTTTCACCGAGTTAGCCCTTCAGTTACCATTTTCTATGGATGACAAATTTCTTCTGCCTAGTGCTTGATATGTGTGATTCACCTTGGTTTTTGGAACACGTGTTGGACTCGTGACCGAGAGCTATTTCCCTCCCGGAAGAGAGCTCAGAGCTCGTATGATCGATCTATGGGTAATGCTATGACCTTACACGCACACACACACCCAACTCCCCGCTCACGAGAGTTGGAGTAACGACTCGAAGCGCAGCAATACTGAAATTATTTCAGCCCTGGGCAGGATTCGAACCCGGTCCGCCGTAATGACAGTCTGGGACTCTACCAACGGCTCCACCGAGTCGTGTGTGTGTGTGTGTGTGTGTGTGTGTGTGTGTGTGTGTGTGTGTGTGTGCATTTGCCTAATTGTATTTACCTAATTGTAGTATACAGGAAAGGAGCAAGGTTCGTTGGATCCGGTTTCCTATTCTCTAATTTTCTAACATATCTAGACTCAAATTCATGTATGATTCCAACTTACTCTATAACTTTGATTTCCAATGACCATATTTAGATTTGAACTCGTGTATTGTTTGGGTTTGGGCTATATCACTTTCTAAGCTATTCCACATATTTGTACATCTATACTATGGAAAACTGTATTTCTCAACATCCTTTCGACATGCGGTCTTAATTATTTCCGTGGCCTCTTAAAGCCCTCACATATTCAATCAGATCTCTTCTATCAGTGCAATTTATCCTCTTTAATGACCTGTACACTGTAATCATGTCGCCTCTTTCTCTTCGATCTTTCAAAGTTGATAGACCCAGAACCTTTAGTCTCTCTTCATATGGTTTATCTGTCAGGCTGGAGACCAATTTGGTTGCTGACATTTGTATTCTCAATCTTGCTTATACCCTTCACACTGTGTGGGGACCAGACTACTGGTGCATATACCAGTCTTGGACGTATCAGGGTTTCAACGAGTTTCTTTTTTTTATCATCTCTTCTTCTATATAGTGGAACACCACTTTAATCTTCTGCATTAGTGCACATGTTTCTCCCACAATCCTGCTGATTATGTCTGTCAGGTGACAGGTTGTCTTTTATCAGGTTGTGTGTGCATATGTGTGTGTGTACATGCGTGTGTGTGTGTGTGTGTGTACATGCGTGTATGTGTGTACATGCGTGTGTGTGTGTGTATACATGCGTGTGTGTGTGTGTGTGTACATGCGTGTGTGTTTGTGCATGTGTGTGTGTGTGTGTGTGTGCGCATACGTGTGTGTGTGTGTGTGTATGCATGCGTGTGTGTGTACATGCGTGTGTGTGTGTGCATATGTGTGTGTGCATATGTGTGTGTGTGTGTATGTGTGTGTGTGTGCATATGAGTGTGTGTGTGTGTGCATATGTGTGTGTGTGTGTGTACATGCGTGTGTGTGTGTACATGCGTGTGTGTGTGTGTACATGCGTGGGTGTGTATATGCGTGTGTGTGTGTGTGTGTGTGTGTGTGTGTGTACATGCGTGTGTGTGTGTGTGTGTGTGTGTGTGTGTGTGTGTGTGTGTGTGTGTGTGTGTGTGTGTGTGTGTGTGTGTGTGTGTGTGTGTGTGTGTGTGTGCGTGCGTGTGTGTGTGTGTGTGCGCGCGCGCATGCGTGTGTGTGTATAAGATATGCAAAGATCGTCAAATATGGATTTTACAGAGATCGTGAATCATTCAACGTTATTTAGGATAAAATATATGAGAAAGTGGCATAGGCATTGGCTCTGCCAATGAGATTCCTCATTCTGGATAGAGGGTGGGGCTTGCTGTAGCTCTTTGGACGTGATTGGTGGGAATTTCTCTACACTGTAAGGCTGGACTTCTAGGATGAACGAATACAAAAATTGGACTGCAAGGTTTTCGTCGACTAGTGTAATCGTACCTTAAGATAAGAACATACGAATGGAAGAAATTGCAAGAAATCATTAAGCCAATACTAGGCCGTTCCATGTCCCCTACCACCTGCCATCCCTATCCATTAAGTTATCTAATCTTCTCCTTTACACCATCACCCTACTATATCCTTGATATAGAATATCTGTGTGGAGGTTGTAACCAATAGCGCATCAATTTTTTTTTTTTTGGGGGGGGAGGGGGGAGGGGGGGGGAAGCGAGCGATAGCGACCCAAATCAGCTGGGGGGGATTTGAAGTGTGAACAATTTTAGAAGCATTATGAAGCTATTTGCAAAGGTATATTGAGGAAATGGTCAATAAGATTGCAATGGTTAAAAACTTTATACACACGTACATACATGGCTCTTCCTGTTGCGCTCCAACGCCATCATGACATGACGCTGTCTTATGAATACTTACAGGTCCAGTTCGGCCTTCGGACAGTGTCAATTAAATCCGAAATACGTTAGATTTATATTACAAGGAGGATCGGTTAAAAAAAAAAACAGCAAATAGTTCTCTCACAATGGGATGTTAAAGGAAAAAAATTGGGGGGGGGGCGGCTTCAAACTCCCCCCCCCCCTGGATCCGCCAGTGGTTGTAACAGAAATTGTAGCAAGGGGACAAGCAAAGAATTGCGTTCACTTAACAATATGTTTAATTGATGAACATTCCTTCACTTAATACAACCGTTTCAGCGCTCACTATATTATTACTTTCCTCCATTCGTAAACCCCTCCTTGCCTATTTCCTTCTTAAACCTAAATTTGTCCAATTTAAATACTTTACCTTAGAGAGTCACCTTTGCCCGGTGTGCTGTGAGGCGAAGCAACGGTCGTTCGGAGCGGCTGGCTCTGTTCACGTTCGTGAGTCGTGTGAGGCAAAGCTGAAACTAACGCGGGACGACACTGCTCGTAATTGGATAAGATCAAAGGAGCTACATTCAGTAAGAGTTGCCCTGTTTGGAGGGATAGTATAACAACAGATAAGATCTTTCATGTAAATACGACATCAACTTAAATTTGGTTACGACGGAGACCCTAGATCACGTTATTTGTCCTTCAACTGAAATTGCTTAGTATTATAAAAGAAAATGCAACTACCCATTTATTCAAACCTTTCCCTGAGTCTTAAGCCTTATCACTGTGGTAAGGGGATTTCATTCATCCGAGGGAAGTATCAACCACAGGAAAGATGTCAATCTATTTGTTTTAGCTTTATGGGGAAATTAACTTTAAGCCCCCAATAAACATTCGAGTATCTTAAATGAGACGTTAAGTTGTTTACAATACGACAACTCACGTCACAGAAAGGTTGGCACGCCTGCGATATCTACAGTCATTATTGAAGTCTCCTTTCTTTTCCTTGATCGACAGTAATGTTGTTGTCTATGCTTATTTGAAAATATCTATCAACAATAATGATATTGCCAATGCTATATATTGTCAATATTGTCTATTGGCAACCATGGTATTCCGTGTTTTCAGTATCGACCAGTAATCTTGTTTCTAGAATATTTTGTACAAACCTAAGACAATATTAATAGAATTGATTTAGTGTTGTTGACAAAAAAAAGTGTGTATTTGTGGTTCCTTGGTATTATTAACAGATATGTATCAGTTACAAAACAAGACATGTAGGAAATCGGTCTCTATTTTTCAAATCCCTTCGTTGCTTGTGTCAATGTCTCGTCTACAAACTTGTCTGTTATACATGTACAGTGTTTCAAAATCAAAACGAGATTTGGTTCTTGCTGCCATAATAGAGAGAGAGAAGGTGGGGGGAGAGTAAAGATATTTCTCTGTACAGACGTAGAATCTCCAAGTCGTTGAATTCATCGGCAGTTGTGCAGAGAAAGTCGAATCGTGCATAAATCGAGAAAGTGACTTTGCTGTTTGGTCCCTCATCGCTGGTACCTGAACAACACTTGATTGCACACACAGTAATACATCTTTACAGTACACCATTGAGTCTTCTCTATCTTAGAGAAATCGCATCATTAGTATTATTATGCCTGTCTCCCTATAATTGTATTTGATATTTGGTATGCGTGTGATGGATCCCTATTAACAGCCTTTCATCGACTCCGTTAATTCGCGTCATTCATTCACTTGCCAGATATATTTTGTATAGTGGTATTTTGTACATAGTTTTGTTTCATATTTTGTGTATTAGTATTTATGCACTACTTGTACATGAAGTATTTGTGTTTTTGTGTAATACAGTGATTCATCTGTTTGTATGTTGTCCTTCGAACCCGATTCGAACCGCCACGTCATCATAGGTCACCATCTTAGAGTCTGACGATTTATTTTTCATTCTTATAGATATGTTTTGCTTAGTGTGAGTATCATTCAACGATGATCGTTCATGGCTCAACGATGATCGTCAAACAATTGTCTAAGAGCACTAATTCTTTGTTTTTGAATGATGGGGTTGTTTTGCTTCGCGCTACGAAGTATGAGGCTGTTCATTTTAACCGAACTCACCAACGCGTTTATCCAAATAAGATGCCAGTTAGTAGGATGCGCGTCATCAGCCACTGGCTTTGGTAGGCTAATAACACTGTACAACAAATTTCAGGATTAAGAAGAAAACATAGTTCTCATGTGCGTTTTATTATGAAGTTCAGTGTGCTGAATTCAAATTTGATAACAAATATTTCATGCCACGTCACAATTTTTTGTAAATCGCTGTTTTAATAATTATGCAATTAATAGAGATTTCCAAGGTTCCATAAATGTATTTTGCTCCCAAAGTCAGATTAAATGTCTTCATTGTATTTATTTAATTAATATATAATGAATCGGCATGTTTGTTAGCTTTATATGATGTATTAACCTACAATCTATTATTTACTTCTTCTTTTATAAGACGTCTCAGGCGTGTCACGCTTCAGGTTCCAACAGAAGTCAGCTAGCATAGCAGGGCTCCATTTTCCCTTGTACCTGTTTTCCATTGACGCTATATCTTGATGGAACCTCTCTCCATGTTCATCACTCACATCTGCTGCATTCTCTGGGAAGAAGGACAGATGAGAATGAAGAAAGTGTATCTTCAGTGACATATTGCATCCGAGATCTTGGTAGCATTTGATTAGCCTCTCCACTTTACGCTCTCGCTGGAACTCTTGGTGCTTTCCCAGAAGCCCTTTGCATACATCTTTGAATGCATGCCAGGCCGCTAGCTCAGGTTCATCCATTGTCGCCTCAAAGTCCTCATCATTTATAAGCTTGCGAATCTGAGGGCCTACAAATATACCCTCTTTAATCTTGGCATCACTAATTTTAGGGAAGATCCCTTTGAGATACTGGAAACATGGCTTGTTATGTTGCAGTGCTTTGGTAAATTGCTTCATTAGGCCTAGTTTTATATGCAGTGGTGGCAAAATGATTTTCTCCTTCTTAACTAGTGGCTCATGAATTACATTATGGCATCCAAGCGTCATAGATTCCCGAGATGGCCATTCTGAGCGTATATAATGTTCTGATCTGGCCCTACTGTCCCACTTGCAAAGAAAGCACATAAATTTGGTGTATCCAGTTTGTAGCCCATTAAGTATGGCTACTACTTTCAAGTCTGCACAAATTAACCACTCATGCTCTTTGTAACTTATGCGGTCTAGAATAAAAGCAAGGTTCTCATATGTCTCTCTTAAAATGACTGAGTAAGCAACTGGAACTGAAGGCATGGTGTTCCCAATGTGCAACAGAACTGCTTTTATGCTGTAAAGGGATCCATCTATGAATAGCCTCCACTCATTGGGTTCATAGGACAGCTCAAGGGCACTGAATAGGCCTCTGATATCATTACAATAAGTCAAGTTGTTTTCCAAAGTGAAGAAATCCTGTAGATTTGCAGAACACTTCCTAAATACTGTAATTCGAGCTTCTTCATCCAACAGGTGCCATTGTTGCAAACGTGAGGCCAGGAGTTCACTCTGTTGCTTAGTAAGTGTTAGATCACGAACTAGATCATGGGGTTCTGGTTGGGTGATGAGGTGTGGTTTCTTATCAGATTCAAGTTGTGTCGTATACGTTGCATCTTGAGATTCTGAATCGTCTGAGTTGCTCGTGTTATCGCTTGGTAGTTCAAAGGGCGGCTGTGGTACAGGAATATCACTTGAATGTAGAACTGGGCGAATAGCAGACTGAAGATCTGGATACACGATAGATTTCTTGCCTTTTCTGTTGCGACCTGCAGGAAAATAAAATAAAATCAGACTAAAAATGGATACTATTGGTTGTGATCACGTGCAAAAATAGTGGAAGTGCAACTTATTATGTATTTCGATCTTTTTTATTGATACATCTCTTGAAAATATATATAAAAACAGTAAAAAATAAACACTGAACACCTACCTTTAATATCCGTTAAGCAGAAGTAGCAATCTGTTGAGTGGTCCTTTGGCTCCCTCCAGACCATTGGTACGCCAAACATGAGGCCAGTCCCTTTGCCTTTCACCCAGGCAGAAAGGGAACTTGTACACCTGACACAACATATGTGAGGTGCCCAGCTTTTGTCCTGGTCACCCACTTTACATCCAAAGTACAGCTCATAAACTTTCTTTACACGTTGAGTCAACTGTCTCTTGTATTGCCTTAATGTAACTGATCCACATATATAACAAAACTTGTCTGGCGAATTCTTGCATTCTCTAGGCATCTTAACTCTGTATCCTGTTAAGAAAAAAAAACACATAGCTATGTGAAAAATTATATAAATGGTAAAAGCAACAAAAAATACCGTTCAGATAGACATTGCGGGCACTGCTATTTACGAAGAACTGGAGGGTCACAGAAAGAAACGGATGTTATATTCGTGATCTACGCAAACAATAACTCTAGAAAAGGATAGTCTCATTTCCGTTTTTTTTTTCATTGTTATACAGTGTTATTGTTGAAAAATGACACAATAACCAAATACATCTCTCCAAATTACGTTCAAGTATCCGAAGTGGTATCATATCAAACGCTTTCATCAAGTCACCTTAGTCAGTACATCTGTCCTTTGTCCACGCTTTGTCAATCGGGTCCATATGTGTATTAAACATAGACTGAATATCAATATCAATAAAGGTAATGATGGAGACAGATTTCCATAGAAATATATGATCACATAATTTCCAAAGTCCTTCCTTTAGTACATTTCTCGTTCACCATCTCAGTGAATACACCTTTTCGGTAAGATATCCCCCCCCCCTAGGATAGAATCGATGGTTACCCCTCTTCCTCTTCCTCCTTCCTCTTTCCCCTTTCTTTTCCCCTTCCCTCTCCTCCTCCCTCCCCCATCCCTCTTCCTCATCCCCTTCTTCTCCCCATTCTTCTCTCCTTCCCTCTCCACCTCTCTCTCTCCTCCATCTTCCCCTCCCCCTCCCTCTCCCTCTTCCCTTTCCCCTCCCCTTTCCCTCTCCCTCCCCTTCCCTACATCTCTCCCCCTCCCCCTCTCTCCCCCTCCTCTCCCTCTCCCCTCCTTCTCCCTCTCTCTCTCCATCTACTTTTCAACCTCCCCTTCGCCTTTCCTCTTCCCTCTTCCCCTTCCTCTCCCCCTCATCTTCCCTCTCTACTTTCCCTCCACCTCCTCCATCTCCCTCTTTTCCTTCCCTCTTCCACTCTCCTTTCTATTCCCCCTCCCCTCCCCCTCCTCCTGTCCTCCATCTTCGCCAGTCCACGTAACCCTCCTCCCTTTCCTTGGTCACGTCTACAAAAGCCACTGTGTCCGCCCACCCTCCCCCTCCCCTCCCCTTCCCCTCCTCCTCCCCTTCCCCTCCTCCCTCCCCTTCTCCTCTCCCTCTAATTTCTCCTCCGCAGCTTTATCGTTATCTCATCATCCGTGTCCCCTCTTATCCTCCTTGTTCTCCCCGTCCTCCTCATCTCCCCTCTTTCTCCCCTATTCTCTCGTCACCTCGTTCTCTAATCCTCTTCTTCTCCCTCTCCTTTATCCTATTTTTTCCTTCTCCTCTCTTCTCCTTCATCTCCGCTTTACGTCCTTAGGATCTCTTATCTTGTCACTTCTCCCTCGTAACACATTTTCCTTCATTTAATACATTGACGCCGTGATATCGCCCAAAGGAATAGGAATAGAAACGCCTCTGATGGTTATAACGTTAGTGATAACGATAACGGTAATCATAGTTAACAATTACAATGACAATGATCATAATAAAAGAAGTAATAAATAGGGAATGATTAAAAAAGTTGTTTAATTGAATCAGTGATTGCAAACGATTTTGAACATCATTAGTGAAGGCGACTTCCCCCTAAGTTCAAATGTTTTAGTGGTTGGCTGCTGAAATTATTGTCTTCATGTGTTCCCAGTGTGTCCCTCTTGTACGCAGAGATTCCACCGAGATGATTAAAATCAATTAACCAGGCGAAAGGAGTTAAATATATTAAATTTGATATATTGGGTACGAATAATTTATTGTCAACGGGTGACCTATTCCACTTGAATCCAAGGGTTCGTCTACACTGAATGAAATCGTCTGCCACTAACAAGAACAAAGTATCAGAATGAAGAGTTTTTATTATTATTATTATTATTATTATTTTTTTTTTTTTTTTTTTTTTTTTTTTTTCTTTACGGGGCTGGTACCCCCACTGACACCAACCTTGCAAATGGTTCGGAGCTCTGGGTCTCAAAGTACTGAATAACTTCAGAAGACACTATGAATGAATGATGTATATTACGGCCTCGTCCACCTACCTGTCAGGAAGGAGCTACAAGTATCCCTGTTTAGTGTACTGGATTCGAACATTCCTTTCATTTTCCTTGGAACTGCCTAGTGTAGGCCTTATGGTCTCGCAGTTTTCTTCATTCTTATGTTCTTATGTACATGAACGCATGAGACGATATGCCACCTCTGCGGTTGGTGGGGGCCAATACTCCGGAGGAACTCTTTCGATATTTCCCCGAAGACAGTTCGGAGTCTTCATTTTTCCACGACCTTTGGGGACATTGTGATCCACTTCGAGGTCCACTTTTCGTGGACTAACCACACTTTGCTCCACATTTTTCACGAGTCTCTACTCCTAGAACAATGGTTCTTAAAGTATTTTAGTCCCGATACCGCAGACTTCAACTCCAAGGCAACGTGATACCTGTACCCCGTCTCCAACCTTATTATCCGACTCCTCCCGATTTCTAACTTTTAATTTACCATAAAAAGAGATAAAACAGGACAGCTATGAAAAACCTGACATCTAGGACTCTTTCTATTTTTACTCTCAGTAAATAAATGAATAAAGTGTAATTCTTACACAAAATATTTTCTAGGATGCCTTTTCGTATACCCCTTGGGGGTATTGAGGCTCTACTTCAAAAACACTTGTTCTAGAATGTACAAAGTGAAGCTAAGAACTTGAAAAGTTTGTCTGTCTGTCTGTGTCCGCGTGTGGAAGAGAGCTCAGAGCTCGTATGACCGATCTATGGGTAATGCTGTGACCTTAAACGCACACACCCAACTCCCCGCCCACGACAGTTGGAGTAACGACTCGAAGCGCAGTAATACTGAAATTATTTCAGCCCTTGGCAGGATTCCAACTCGAACCGCAGTAGTGACTGATAAGGAAAGATATATCCAGTTGAAATGTAAGTACAAATGTATATAGGCTCAAAGAAAAAATAAATGAATAATTCACATTTTTTCATAGATAAATACTTGTACGCATACACACACACACACACACACGTACACACACGGTGTGAAATGTTTTGAAGGATTTTGTTTATCCTTTTCAAAATTCTATTTTTCAATGTACTGATGTATTCGAAATGTTCAATTACTTAGCCTCTCGTTTCGAATGCAGTTCATACAGGATTGATGCCATTTTCGGAATCTTTCGCCCATTTTTCAAAACCAGTTGTCGAAATCTTCTCGACTTGAGGGATGTTCGCGACAAGTTTACTAAAAGTTGCACTGTCGTAAATGGACTGCAGATGGTTCAGCATGAAAATCTCGCTGGCTGCAGCTTTGCTGAAGAATCGATTCAGAACCCATCGGGTCTGCGAAGAAGGACTTCTGACAAAGATCCTACGTGCGAAGGGCGCTGCCATGAGAAGAAGCCTGGCGATGGTCACGAGTCCAGCAACGATGAGGAAGATGTTCCAGAAGTAGAGGCTCGTAAAGAAGATGTCGTAGTACTGCATGGCGTCATCGGTGCACGAGAAGTGGACCTCGTTGTCTCCGATGATCCTCATTTCAGGCAAGATGGAGGCCCTGAACCACCGTGGGAAGAGATCGAAAGACCTTGTGTCGTTCTCGAAACCGGAGATGAACCTGACGCGGTCAAACTGGAAATAGCTCAAGCGGAACTGGAAAACGACTTCCAGAAAGAGAGCCGCGGAAGCAACGTGCAGGAGTCTGATGGCTTCCCTGACAACGTTGCTGACGTAAAAAGCAGTAAACTGATCAATGATTACTTTACTGATCAGGTCGCCTGTTTGCGCGAGGCTTCTAGGATCCTCGTAAGATGGAAGGAAACAGCTGTAGATTCTTGCTGTCGAAGAAGACTTGTAGAAGATCCTCAGAAAGAGGAGAATCTTATAAATATTACTATAGTGAACGAGAAAGAAATGTTCTCCGTCTTTCTCTGTGTATGGGAGCCATTTGACATACTTTTCATAGGTCCCAAAGTCCACTTTAGCATCACGATCGTCTAGGTACCTCCATCGTGGCTCCTGTGACGCTGAAACGAGGAATACGACGTAGAGAAGGATGATGAGGTTGGTGAGAACGCAGAGCTTGTTGAAGAGGCTTCCGTTCTTGAAACCTTTAAATTCGCTCACCAGAGCCTCCCAGCGCTCGACGACTGCTCTGCGGATTGTGGCTGAAGCCGCCTGTACGCTGAGGCAGCTGGTTGTGTTGACCATGGAGCAGAAAAGGAATCACCCAACCTCCCTAACGCCAGGGGGCCAAGGGGTCCACCGGTCTCTCGCAATTCCGTCTTCTCCGATGAGTTCGTGGGAAAATAGGAAAGGGGCTCTACCCAACACCACACAGGCAAAATCCTCCACTTCAATTTATGTACATATATCGTATTTCACATAACTATAGTATATGTAATTCATTATAATACATGTGATAAATGTTAAAACATATATGATACACAATGATGTTTACATGATATATTTCATTTACAATATACAGTGTATGATACATATTCAATATGTAATGTATACATCATGTAATGTACACATGCAGTGCATAATATATATGCATATATACTCGTATGTATGTATGTATGAATACATAAGTGTTATAGTATGTACATATTTATACACATAGGTGTATATGTATGTATTTAAGTGTATATATATATATATATATATATATATATATATACATATGTATATGTGTGTATGTGTGTATAATTAATTGCATCGGGTAAAACGTATCTTAATTAACTATCACTTCACACTGTCAACACCTTATCAAATGACTATAGTGTTTGGGTCTCTATTGAATACCACTACTACTTATAATATATCCTACCCACATAAACAATGCATTTTTCCCACAAAGGCACTTTGGTACTCCACAGCCTACTGTTCAATCATCGTTATAGTCTGTGCGCTATTTGGAATATATATATTATTTATGTTCTATGTATAATAAATGAAGCTGTATAATACAATAATTATTGTATTATACAGCTTCATTTATTATACATAGAACATAAATAAAAAGCGATAATTATAATTATCGCTTTTTAGGATTATAACCTCCTACCTTTCGCACCTGTTGCACCTCGGCGTGGCAACATAAGGAAAAAAACGCTGCCATTTGTCATATAAATTATTCAAATCGTTGTTATATTCAAACAGCACATAGATGGAAAATAGGAGAGAGGCATGTAATAAGGTTGATTTAGTGTAGCTCGCCACACCCCGAATAACTTCATTAAAAAAAAAAAAAAAAAAAATGCAGAAACAAGTTTCATTTAACCTCGTCTATACATAAATACATATATACATACATATATATATATATATATATATATATATATATATATATATATATATATATATATCTTTTCAACCACAATTCACTTTTAATTCCATGCCATCGCAGTCGAGACTAGCGAGGAGCTCGAAGGAGACATACAGTATATTGGAAATTGAAACGTGGTCGAGCCGAGGACTCGAACTCAGCTCGGACGTGACAAAGCGACAGTGACTTAGCCCATTGCGCTATAAATGATGGGCCTAGTGGGGTCAAATAAACTTTCTTCAGTTTTCTAGGTTTAGTATAAATTTGATCTGGGATTACAGTGCGGTGAGTCTGGTGAGTCTAGGGAGACTGTCTCCCCTAGCTCCTGTCTCTGATGAACACAGTTGCTCATTATATTGTGGAAAAGGGCTCGGGTAAGAAGGCTTGGTGTAGGGTGTCACATTGGAAATGTGTCTGTGATAATAATATGTATTACATGTGTGTATTATAGTAAGGGGTTTAGTAATATTATTTGTGATTGTGGTTATTATGTATTGGAGTTAAAATAATGTAGCTTGGTAGATACGAAGAAAGGTTAATGAGCTGTCTGGTGACATTAGGTACTTCCTTGCTGGGTGATGGCATGATGTAGTTTGTTATGATGTTTTGCATTATCTGAGTCAGGTGTTCTAATTAGGAAATGTGACATCATCAAGATTGCTAAAGGCTAGCATCTTCATATACATGAGGGAATATGTGTCTTGGCATGTGATTGCTTGTAATGGTAGGATACATGCATCCCTGACCTTTTGAGGTATGTCCTTGTACCTTGGGTTAAGGTTGAGACTGTGCATAAAAATTGCAAAAGAAAAGATATGATAATGTGTTATGTTGCTTGTGGAAGATATTGACTTATAAAAATCATTATTTGAATTAGCAAAAGGGAGGTGGTTTATGTATATCATATATCTTGAATCCATTCAGTAAGCTATGGTAAAATTGCACTAAGAAATTCTTTCATTTTGCACATAATGTATGGTAATATCTGTCACTGTAGTTCGGGGTCTCTTTTCATTGAGATATTCAGTTTCCGTTTTCATTAGTTTAACAAGAATTGGGTAGCACTTTCACTAGAGGTATAGCTTTAATGAATGCAAGACATTCTAAAATTTTAGTATTTGTTAGTATTTGGAATGTGATGCAGTCTGCAATACAGCTGATCATCTTGACTTGTTTGACAATCAAGTTACTGCCCTAGTTTCTGTCACCTTGAGAGCTGGTGGGGTTGATCTAGACAAGTTAATAATTTCCAGATCAACAACATGTCATAACAAAATGCTGTCCTGTTACAATATCAGCCAGAGCTACATGGCAGAGTTCAGTGAGGACCCTCCCCAGCTTGCTGCTGTACAGGGATGGGAAGATGCTCAGAGATGTCTTAGGTAGTGAACCTAGGACCATCTTAGAGACTTTAAGAACATAAGAATGAAGGAGACAGCAAGAGACCATAAGGCCTACACTAGGCAGCTCCATATCCATCACCACCTGTCATCCCCATCCATAAAGTTATCTAATTGTTTTTTAAAACAACTGATAGTTTCAAGAAACAATTAGACAACTTTATGGATGGGGATGACAGGTGGTGATGGATACGGAGCTGCCTAGTGTTCATGTCTGGACCACCTGCCTATCCTAAAGGCACAGCTCAAGCTGAGGCATCAATGGACTTGGAGACATGGGAACTTACGAGGTCACATCCAGGCTGGCCAGCTTTTTGTTGCGAACAGGAACGTCCTTAATTCTATTCAATAGGTCCCCTGAGTGTTTCAAATGAGCACCGCTGTTCGCAACAAAAAGCTGGCCAGCCTGGATGTGACCTCGTTATTCACACGTGTCCCGACCCTTAAAGCGATTGACCTCCTTAGGGCTAAAATCACTAGTTCCCACACTGACCTCCCTATTCCCCCCAATGACTTTGTGGATTTAGTACAGCTTTGTGTCCAATTTAATTATTTCAAATTCCAGGACCAGTACTTTCACCAAAGGTTTGGCATGGCCATGGGCTCTCCTTTGAGCGCTGTCCTTGCCAACCTGTTCATGGAATTTTTAGAAGCAGGGCCTTTCTCAGATATCGTTCCTGGCAACGTAGTATGGCCTCGCTATGTGGATGACATACTATTAATTTCCCCCAGACGGTTTGACATCCCCAAACTCCAAGCGGCTCTGAACGAGGTTGAGCCATCCATCCAGTTCACCTTGGAGGAAGAAATCAACGATTCCCTTCCATTTTTGGATACCCTTATTATCAAACATGATAATCTTTTAAAATTTACAGTCTACAGGAAACCAACCAATAAGGACGATCTGACTCACTTCCTATCCCACCATGACCTCAGTATTAAAAAAGGTGTAGTCATAGGTTTCTACCTCAGAGCTCTCAGAATATGTAGCCCTGAATTCTTAGAGGACGAGTTTAGGCACATAAAGGAGGTTTTTCATAAATTAAAATATCCTGAGTGCATCATCCACCAGTGTAAGAAAAAGGCACTCAAAATAATGGAAGGGCGGGAACCAACAAAAGATCCAGCTAGGAGGCTTATCCTTCCAGCCAGCAGCGTCACCGCCACCCTCACCCGGACACTTGGGCGTTGCAACATTCAGGTAGTGGGCCAGTCCAGCAGAACTATCAAAGAGCTCTCAAGAAGGAGTGACAGCCAGGACGAGATGTGGGGAAAAAACGCTGGTGTCTACCGCATACCCTGTGCTGGATGTGATAAAGTATACATCGGCGAGACCTCCCGTGACCTGAAGACCCGAATCCGGGAGCATCGCTACGATTCCCGGAACAACATCACCACCAACGCCTGTGTTATCCACCGGAACACCAACGACCACCTGATGGATTGGGATAACGCAGAACTTCTGTTTAGTGAACCAGACAGGATGAGGAGAAAATGCCTCGAAGCGGCCGCCATTCAAAGCTTCAAAACCATTGAGCAGAACAGAGGCATGTTTAACATCGCCCCTCCTATCATCCATCTGTTACCCGCATTAAATAAATGTATGAAATGTCCCCTTTAGTCCACTCCAACAAACTGTCCGAAATGTCCTCCTTTGTCTCCACCAAGTCCCACCCGTCCCCCTCCTCCCCCTCCACCTACCACCCACCCCTCCCTGATAACCTCTCCCAGTTCCTTCCCTGTTGGCTTATATGTGCTCAGAGTGTGTGTCATGTCTGTACTTGAAAAAGCTGTAACAAGCGAAACGTAGTACCAATAAAGGTTTCGATCTCACAAGGTGTTTATTCTCACAGTCTTGTCGGCTTTTGCCATTGTGATTCAAATATATCTCTCCAAATTACGTTCAAGTATCCGAAGTGGTATCATATCAAACGCTTTCATCAAGTCACCTTAGTCAGTACATCTGTCCTTTGTCCACGCTTTGTCAATCGGGTCCATATGTGTATTAAACATAGACTGAATATCAATATCAATAAAGGTAATGATGGAGACAGATTTCCATAGAAATATATGATCACATAATTTCCAAAGTCCTTCCTTTAGTACATTTCTCGTTCACCATCTCAGTGAATACACCTTTTCGGTAAGATATCCCCGCCCCTAGGATAGAATCGATGGTTACCCCTCTTCCTCTTCCTCCTTCCTCTTTCCCCTTTCTTTTCCCCTTCCCTCTCCTCCTCCCTCCCCCATCCCTCTTCCTCATCCCCTTCTTCTCCCCATTTTTCTCTCCTTCCCTCTCCACCTCTCTCTCTCCTCCATCTTCCCCTCCCTCTTTCCCTCCCTCTTCCCTTCCCCCTCCCCCTCCCTACATCTCTCCCCCTCCCCCTCTCTCCCCCTCCCTACATCTCTCCCCCTCCCCCTCTCTCCCCCTCCTCTCCCTCTCCCCTCCTTCTCCCTCTCTCTCTCCATCTACTTTTCAACCTCCCCTTCGCCTTTCCTCTTCCCTCTTCCCCTTCCTCTCCCCCTCATCTTCCCTCTCTACTTTCCCTCCACCTCCTCCTTTTCCTTCCCTCTTCCCTCTTCCACTCTCCTTTCTATTCCCCCTCCCCTCCCCCTCCCCCTCCCCCCTCCTCCTGTCCTCCATCTTCGCCAGTCCACGTGACCCTCCTCCCTTTCCTTGGTCACGTCTACAAAAGCCACTGTGTCCGCCCACCCTCCCCCTCCCTTCCCCCCCTCCCCTCCCCTTCCCCTCCTCCCTCCCCTTCTCCTCTCCCTCTAATTTCTCCTCCGCAGCTTTATCGTTATCTCATCATCCGTGTCCCCTCTTATCCTCCTTGTTCTCCCCGTCCTCCTCATCTCCCCTCTTTCTCCCCTATTCTCTCGTCACCTCGTTCTCTAATCCTCTTCTTCTCCCTCTCCTTTATCCTATTTTTTCCTTCTCCTCTCTTCTCCTTCATCTCCGCTTTACGTCCTTAGGATCTCTTATCTTGTCACTTCTCCCTCGTAACACATTTTCCTTCATTTAATACATTGACGCCGTGATATCGCCCAAAGGAATAGGAATAGAAACGCCTCTGATGGTTATAACGTTAGTGATAACGATAACGGTAATCATAGTTAACAATTACAATGACAATGATCATAATAAAAGAAGTAATAAATAGGGAATGATTAAAAAAGTTGTTTAATTGAATCAGTGATTGCAAACGATTTTGAACATCATTAGTGAAGGCGACTTCCCCCTAAGTTCAAATGTTTTAGTGGTTGGCTGCTGAAATTATTGTCTTCATGTGTTCCCAGTGTGTCCCTCTTGTACGCAGAGATTCCACCGAGATGATTAAAATCAATTAACCAGGCGAAAGGAGTTAAATATATTAAATTTGATATATTGGGTACGAATAATTTATTGTCAACGGGTGACCTATTCCACTTGAATCCAAGGGTTCGTCTACACTGAATGAAATCGTCTGCCACTAACAAGAACAAAGTATCAGAATGAAGAGTTTTTATTATTATTATTATTATTATTATTATTTTTTATTTTATTTTATTTTTTTTGTTACGGGGCTGGTACCCCCTCTGACACCAACCTTGCAAATGGTTCCGAACTCTGGGTCTCAAAGTACTGAATAACTTCAGAAGACACTATGAATGAATGATGTATATTACGGCCTCGTCCACCTACCTGTCAGGAAGGAGCTACAAGTATCCCTGTTTAGTGTACTGGATTCGAACATTCCTTTCATTTTCCTTGGAACTGCCTAGTGTAGGCCTTATGGTCTCGCAGTTTTCTTCATTCTTATGTTCTTATGTACATGAACGCATGAGACGATATGCCACCTCTGCGGTTGGTGGGGGCCAATACTCCGGAGGAACTCTTTCGATATTTCCCCGAAGACAGTTCGGAGTCTTCATTTTTCCACGACCTTTGGGGACATTGTGATCCACTTCGAGGTCCACTTTTCGTGGACTAACCACACTTTGCTCCACATTTTTCACGAGTCTCTACTCCTAGAACAATGGTTCTTAAAGTATTTTAGTCCCGATACCGCAGACTTCAACTCCAAGGCAACGTGATACCTGTACCCCGTCTCCAACCTTATTATCCGACTCCTCCCGATTTCTAACTTTTAATTTACCATAAAAAGAGATAAAACAGGACAGCTATGAAAAACCTGACATCTAGGACTCTTTCTATTTTTACTCTCAGTAAATAAATGAATAAAGTGTAATTCTTACACAAAATATTTTCTAGGATGCCTTTTCGTATACCCCTTGGGGGTATTGAGGCTCTACTTCAAAAACACTTGTTCTAGAATGTACAAAGTGAAGCTAAGAACTTGAAAAGTTTGTCTGTCTGTCTGTGTCCGCGTGTGGAAGAGAGCTCAGAGCTCGTATGACCGATCTATGGGTAATGCTGTGACCTTAAACGCACACACCCAACTCCCCGCCCACGACAGTTGGAGTAACGACTCGAAGCGCAGTAATACTGAAATTATTTCAGCCCTTGGCAGGATTCCAACTCGAACCGCAGTAGTGACTGATAAGGAAAGATATATCCAGTTGAAATGTAAGTACAAATGTATATAGGCTCAAAGAAAAAATAAATGAATAATTCACATTTTTTCATAGATAAATACTTGTACGCATACACACACACACACACACACGTACACACACGGTGTGAAATGTTTTGAAGGATTTTGTTTATCCTTTTCAAAATTCTATTTTTCAATGTACTGATGTATTCGAAATGTTCAATTACTTAGCCTCTCGTTTCGAATGCAGTTCATACAGGATTGATGCCATTTTCGGAGTCTTTCATCCAATTTTCAAAACCAGTTGTCGAAATCTTCTCGACTTGAGGGATGTTCGCGACAAGTTTACTAAAAGTTGCACTGTCGTAAATGGACTGCAGATGGTTCAGCATGAAAATCTCGCTGGCTGCAGCTTTGCTGAAGAATCGATTCAGAAGCCATCGGGTCTGCGAAGAAGGACTTCTGACAAAGATCCTACGTGCGAAGGGCGCCGCCATGAGAAGAAGCCTGGCGATGGTCACGAGTCCAACAACGATGAGGAACATGTTCCAGAAGTAGAGGCTCGTAAAGAAGATGTCGTAGTACTGCATGGCGTCATCGGTGCACGAGAAGTGGACCTCGTTGTCTCCGATGATCCTCATTTCAGGCAAGATGGAGGCCCTGAACCACCGTGGGAAGAGATCGAAAGACCTTGTGTCGTTCTCGAAACCGGAGATGAACCTGACGCGGTCAAACTGGAAATAGCTCAAGCGGAACTGGAAAACGACTTCCAGAAAGAGAGCCGCGGAAGCAACGTGCAGGAGTCTGATGGCTTCCCTGACAACGTTGCTGACGTAAAAAGCAGTAAACTGATCAATGATTACTTTACTGATCAGGTCGCCTGTTTGCGCGAGGCTTCTAGGATCCTCGTAAGATGGAAGGAAACAGCTGTAGATTCTTGCTGTCGAAGAAGACTTGTAGAAGATCCTCAGAAAGAGGAGAATCTTATAAATATTACTATAGTGAACGAGAAAGAAATGTTCTCCGTCTTTCTCTGTGTATGGGAGCCATTTGACATACTTTTCATAGGTCCCAAAGTCCACTTTAGCATCACGATCGTCTAGGTACCTCCATCGTGGCTCCTGTGACGCTGAAACGAGGAATACGACGTAGAGAAGGATGATGAGGTTGGTGAGAACGCAGAGCTTGTTGAAGAGGCTTCCGTTCTTGAAACCTTTAAATTCGCTCACCAGAGCCTCCCAGCGCTCGACGACTGCTCTGCGGATTGTGGCTGAAGCCGCCTGTACGCTGAGGCAGCTGGTTGTGTTGACCATGGAGCAGAAAAGGAATCACCCAACCTCCCTAACGCCAGGGGGCCAAGGGGTCCACCGGTCTCTCGCAATTCCGTCTTCTCCGATGAGTTCGTGGGAAAATAGGAAAGGGGCTCTACCCAACACCACACAGGCAAAATCCTCCACTTCAATTTATGTACATATATCGTATTTCACATAACTATAGTATATGTAATTCATTATAATACATGTGATAAATGTTAAAACACATATGATACACAATGATCTTTACATGATATATTTCATTTACAATATACAGTGTATGATACATATTCAATATATAATGTATACATCATGTAATGTACACATGCAGTGCATAATATATATGCATATATACTCGTATGTATGTATGTATGAATACATAAGTGTTATAGTATGTACATATTTATACATATAGGTGTATATGTATGTATTTAAGTGTATATATATATATATATATATATATATATATATATATATATATGTGTGTATGTGTGTATAATTAATTGCATCGGGTAAAACGTATCTTAATTAACTATCACTTCACACTGTCAACACCTTATCAAATGACTATAGTGTTTGGGTCTCTATTGAATACCACTACTACTTATAATATATCCTACCCACATAAACAATGCATTTTTCCCACAAAGGCACTTTGGTACTCCACAGCCTACTGTTCAATCATCGTTATAGTCTGTGCGCTATTTGGAATATATATATTATTTATGTTCTATGTATAATAAATGAAGCTGTATAATACAATAATTATTGTATTATACAGCTTCATTTATTATACATAGAACATAAATAAAAAGCGATAATTATAATTATCGCTTTTTAGGATTATAACCTCCTACCTTTCGCACCTGTTGCACCTCGGCGTGGCAACATAAGGAAAAAAACGCTGCCATTTGTCATATAAATTATTCAAATCGTTGTTATATTCAAACAGCACATAGATGGAAAATAGGAGAGAGGCATGTAATAAGGTTGATTTAGTGTAGCTCGCCACACCCCGAATAACTTCATTAAAAAAAAAAAAAAAAAATGCAGAAACAAGTTTCATTTAACCTCGTCTATATATATATATAATATATATAATATATATATATAATATATATATATTTATATATAATATCCTTTCAACCACAATTCACTTTTAATCCATGCCATCGCAGTCGAGACTAGCGAGGAGCTCGAAGGAGACATACAGTATATTGGAAATTGAAACGTGGTCGAGCCGAGGACTCGAACTCAGCTCGGACGTGACAAAGCGACAGTGACTTAGCCCATTGCGCTATAAATGATGGGCCTAGTGGGGTCAAATAAACTTTCTTCAGTTTTCTAGGTTTAGTATAAATTTGATCTGGGATTACAGTGCGGTGAGTCTGGTGAGTCTAGGGAGACTGTCTCCCCTAGCTCCTGTCTCTGATGAACACAGTTGCTCATTATATTGTGGAAAAGGGCTCGGGTAAGAAGGCTTGGTGTAGGGTGTCACATTGGAAATGTGTCTGTGATAATAATATGTATTACATGTGTGTATTATAGTAAGGGGTTTAGTAATATTATTTGTGATTGTGGTTATTATGTATTGGAGTTAAAATAATGTAGCTTGGTAGATACGAAGAAAGGTTAATGAGCTGTCTGGTGACATTAGGTACTTCCTTGCTGGGTGATGGCATGATGTAGTTTGTTATGATGTTTTGCATTATCTGAGTCAGGTGTTCTAATTAGGAAATGTGACATCATCAAGATTGCTAAAGGCTAGCATCTTCATATACATGAGGAAATATGTGTCTTGGCATGTGATTGCTTGTAATGGTAGGATACATGCTTCCCTGACCTTTTGAGGTATGTCCTTGTACCTTGGGTTAAGGTTGAGACTGTGCATAAAAATTGCAAAAGAAAAGATATGATAATGTGTTATGTTGCTTGTGGAAGATATTGACTTATAAAAATCATTATTTGAATTAGCAAAAGGGAGGTGGTTTATGTATATCATATATCTTGAATCCATTCAGTAAGCTATGGTAAAATTGCACTAAGAAATTCTTTCATTTTGCATATAATGTATGGTAATATCTGTCACTGTAGTTCGGGGTCTCTTTTCATTGAGATATTCAGTTTCCGTTTTCATTAGTTTAACAAGAATTGGGTAGCACTTTCACTAGAGGTATAGCTTTAATGAATGCAAGACATTCTAAAATTTTGGTATTTGTTAGTATTTGGAATGTGATGCAGTCTGCAATACAGCTGATCATCTTGACTTGTTTGACAATCAAGTTACTGCCCTAGTTTCTGTCACCTTGAGAGCTGGTGGGGTTGATCTAGACAAGTTAATAATTTCCAGATCAACAACATGTCATAACAAAATGCTGTCCTGTTACAACATCAGCCAGAGCTACATGGCAGAGTTCAGTGAGGACCCTCCCCAGCTTGCTGCTGTACAGGGATGGGAAGATGCTCAGAGATGTCTTGGGTAGTGAACCTAGGACCATCTTAGAGACTTTAAGAACATAAGAATGAAGGAGACTGCAAGAGACCATAAGGCCTACACTAGGCAGCTCCATATCCATCACCACCTGTCATCCCCATCCATAAAGTTATCTAATCGTTTCTTAAAACAACTGATAGTTTCAAGAAACAATTAGACAACTTTATGGATGGGGATGACAGGTGGTGATGGATACGGAGCTGCCTAGTGTTCATGTCTGGACCACCTGCCTATTTTGAAGGGAATACTGGGAGTACCTTTTATTGACAGCTCAAGCTGAGGCATCAATGAACTTAGAGACATGGGGACTTACAAGTGTCCTAACTACCCTTGTTTTTGACACTACATCCAGTAACAGTGGAGTACACATGGGAGCTGCCAAACTGCTTGAGGAAAAGCTGAGCACTTAGGTGTTTCACCTGGCGTGCAGACACCACATACTGGAAGTGCTAGTTAGAGCAGTCTGGGAAAAGCTGTTTGTCAAGGTGAAGTCTAGAGAATCCCTGCTTCAGACACTCCAAGGATGTGTGGGAGAAACTAACTGACACCCCTAAAACCCTGATGTGATTTTTGGCTTTTTCAGAGCCAACTGGCTCAGGGAAAAGAAGAGGAATTGTGAGGAAATACTTCATGACATCCTCACATCTGAGAACCCACCAAGAGCTGACTACAAGGAAATAGCTGAGCTCACAGTGATTGTTCTTGGAGCCAACCCCCCCCCCCCCCACGCCACCATGGGATTCACTGGAGTTGACCAGGGGCCATTCACCAGGCCAGATGGATGGCCAGGAACTTGTATTCAATGAAAATGCTGATGTTTTGTGACCAGCTTGAGTATGATGAGACTTGCAAACCTGGAATGACTTAACATCTTCCTGGCGCTGTTCTGCAGATACTCCTGTGAATGATCTTCAGCTCATCCAGGACATGTTGAGGTACAAGAGATCAGACCCAAAGGTTGCTGAAGCAGTTCTTCAGAAGATGGAAAATCACAAGTGGTTTTGACACAGATGGCCATGGCATTCACGCTCTTCAGCAGCAGGCTGAGTGACAAGCAGAAACAGGACATTGATGCTCAGCTGCATGCCACTCAAAAGCCAGACAGCTTCAGAAAGGGAAAACCTGTGTTTCAGAAGGCGACAGTCAAAACCACATTAGTAGATCTCATTGGTCCGGAATCCCATCTTCTGTTAGAAATCCTCAGCATTGGACCCGACTGGCTCCTGGATCAGGCTGAATCATGGCCAGAGAAGGAGGATTACAAGAAAGCCGTGGAATATGTGAGAAACCTCAGAGTAGTGAATGACATCGCTGAGCGTGGAGTCAAGATGAGTGATTTTGCAAATGTCATCACCACAGATCCCAGTCAGGTAATATCTCCTCCATGCTGCAGAATACAACAGAAAAGCACTTTAGATTTAAGAAGGAAATAGGCAAGAATTGGTTTACTAATAGGGTGGTCGATGAATGGAATAAACTTAGTAACCATGTAGTAAGTGCTGAAACTATGAGTTGTTTTAAAAAACGATTAGACAACTTTATGGATGGGGATGACAGGTGGTGATGGATATGGAGCTGCCTAGTGTAGGCCTTATGGTCTTTTGCAGTCTCCTTTCTTTCTTATGTTCTTATGTTCTTAAAAGCTTCAAGAAGCAAACACCTAACAAATGACTGTGTAACATCATTTTGATACATATAATCATGATTATTTTGGTAGTTTCAGTTGATGGTTTGACTTTTGCAAAATTGCACTTTCCACTTTGTATATGTCAAATGTATGGATTTTGTTATTTTTCTGTAAATATTATAAATAACATGCTATATTTTTGTACAATGTTAATCAGATTGTACATGTTCAAAAGAACATTAAAAATGCTTTAATTTTATAATTATTTTGTTGCTCTATCTTGATCCATGCAAAAACCATGTCTCCAGGTTAGTAAAAAATTTCATATCTATTAAAAGTCATAGAAAAAGTAATCAATTCTAATGGTTGATATATGTTGAGTAGATCCTGCTCATTCATTTGGTACCTAAGTTGTTGCTCTATCTTGGATAAATAAAAATTAGTACCACAAAATGTGCTTAGAAACGCCTCAAAATTGGCCCTTTTGGTAAGATAGCAAAAAAATTCAGCCTCCATGTAGCAATGCTTCCATACATCCTAGATAAAAAGTGATGTGATTTTTGGCTTTTTCAGGTCAAAAAGCATGGAAAAAAATACAGTGGCATATGAAAATATTGTTTTTTGAACAGGTCTACTCTCCCATGCTCTTATTCTCTCAAACCAAAACACATATCACCTAAAACGGCACCCATGAGACCACTTAAACTGAACAAAAGAATTATGTGGATACACATACATTTATAATACTATTCTGAATAAAATAATTAAAAACAATTATGTAAAAACTAATTTTAAATTTACCTGATGTATGATGCTGCTACTTGCTGGGGCTGGTGTAGGAGGATATTACACCATAGAAGTTGATGGCTGAGGATTGTCAGCAGACAAATTATGTTGTAGAGACTTGCTTCAGGAACTTATCACGAGTGCCTTGAATTTCTTTGCTCATCCTCTCTTCAAGGATAAGGTTATAAGGAGCTAAAACTTCATGACAAGCCCCAATAACCTTTGAAAACTGTTGAGCATTTAGATCCATCTCTTCAAATAAAGTGAGACACTTATCATGTGCAAACCCCTCTTGCATTTTCTTGATGGTAAAGTAATGAGGCTCAGGGTCTGGTTCTTGTTCTTTATTTTGTTGCCAATAAAGTTCCATCTACTCATTGTTTGTCAGGGACTCGTCTTTCTCAAATACATCCATACATACATATACCTAAGGCCTTTTTCCCCTTACAAGGGAGGTAGCCAAAAAACAAAGGCATAAAAACTGCTCCCACCCATTCCATCCCCACATATTCCACTCCCCTCCACCCCCTTCCCTCCCTCTTATCTTGGGTCCTCTTGACTGACGGGTCATCCCTGCATCTTGCCCACTGCCCTGGGTCAGAAGCAGTGTCGCAAGACAGCACATCCACAGCAAGGCTGCTTCATTAAGTTGGCGACCCCCCTCTCTGTCCTTTCATGCAGAAATGGATAAGACAGGGAGAAATTCCTTCAGGCTGCGTCAATTTATTTTTCACCTCAAATAATTCTACAAAATCTTTCTTGTTTTGTTTAAGTCCATCAGCAGCTCACTGCTCAACGTCAACAAGGATTTATTATTGGCAGCCTCATCAAAGCCCTTGAAGTCCTACACAAATTGTGGGCATAGCTGTTTCCATATCCCATTCATAGCCATGCTCTGAATCTCATTCCATGCAACTGATATGTTCATTACTGCTTTGTAGATGTCATATCCTTTCCAGAATTCACTGACTGTGATAGATTCATTCAGGTCAGTTGCTGCAATAGCTTGACATAGTGTATACTTCCTATAGTGGTGCTTAAAGATTACAATTATCCCTTGGTCCATCAGTTGCAAAAGAGATGTAGTGTTAGGGGGGAGGAATATGACGGTAATGTCGGGGTGAAGATCTCTGATGTTTTGTGTGTGGCCTGGAACATTATCTAAGAGAAGCAGAATCTTAAAAGGGATCTTTTTCTCCTCAACACTTTTCTGCTTCAGGTAAAAATTATGTAAAAACAAATCTTCAAAAATAACTACTGTCACCCACACCTTTGAATTAGCAGCCCAAATAACTGGGAGAGATGCCATGACTATGCTCTTTAATGCACGAGGTTTCTGTGCATGATGAACAAGCAGTGGTTTTAGCTTATAGTCACCTGCACAATTATCGCCCAACAATAAGGTCAAACATTCTTTGGATACCTTGTAGCCTAGGATAGTTTTCTTCTTGGAAATGAATGAATGATCTGGCAATTTTTTCCAATACAATCCTGTCCCATCCACATTTAATATCTGTTTAGGTAGAAACCCATTTTCTTCAATGATCTTCACTAAAGTACTAGGAAATTCTGCTGCAGCAACTTCATCAGCTGATGCACTTTCACCTAGTTTTTTTCGAAGTGATAATTATGGCACTATTTAAGTCTCATAAACCAACTTTGACTTGCTTTGAACTCTACATCTTTCTCATTTACATTTTTATTTTATCTATTTTTTTTTTTTTTTTTTTTTTTTAGATCTACAAAGCCATTGCTCTCTCCTGAACCAGTTCCTGACTTACCAAAGCAAGCTGCTGATTCTGCTTGTCAATCCAAAGAGACAGAAGCTTTTCCATTTCTTCATAAATCTTACCTCTTTCTTGTTGATGATGGTGTTCCTCATCCCTGTAGCATGTTCTTTAACATGTGATAAAATCCTTTCCTTAACATGCACAACTGTTGATACAGTTGGTGGCCCTTTCACATTTCTCATGTAATTTTACAATATCCATCTTATCTTTCACCAATACAGTGAGACCTCTCATCAACAGACATTAATTAGCTGTGTTTGAGGTGTTTTCACTGTGTTTTCGGTGTTTTTGGTGCTGTTGTTTAGTGCATACAATCACTATGCCACCCAAAAACCACTCCAAAACAACGAAAACACAGCAAAAACACCGCAAACGCAGCTAATTAACGTCCGTTAATGAGAGGTCTCACTGTACATTTACCACTGGCACCTGCACTGGTACTTTCCCTCAGAGCAACGAGCAAAGATGTAATCTAAATCACAGTTGAAATGCAACTGAAGGAATAAATCTTAAATAATATATCAGTTTCATGACAAAATATTACCTCTAGACATTTCAAAAGTTTGTTAAATTAATATAAACAAATTCAATATAAATCAGCTGAAAAGCCGTCAAATCCCACACATTCCTGGTACTCTGTCACACAAGACCACAATTTACTCCAACCACACCACTCCCCTATGCAGATTACTCCATCTGCCAAAGAGCCTATCAACAGTTAAATATAAATAGCAAGGGTCAACGCTGAGGATATTTCCGACCTGAATTAAATGTTAAGGTCTGTATAATGTTCAAACAGATCAACACATAAATCCTACCCTAATGTAACATAAACACCTCCCTTACAACAACCAGCCACTGTATGAAACAAAACTGTAGTTACATGCATGCCACTGCTGTTTGTTCAGTACTTCACAAATCACGTTCTAACGTGCTCAGGGCACTCATTCAGCAAGTCCACAAGCAAGAAATCACACCATCACTACTTCACATAATTATCTCGAATTTCTTCTTGGCTTCAGAATGATTAGTCTGCTTTTCACTCACTTTGTCTTTTTGTGTGAATCATTCTTTGTTATAACATATGAAAATGATATTAATAATGTGCAATTCTCTCAGATGGAGTATAGTTCGATGCTCGGGAAGAAAACTGAGCAAAGAAAAAATTTTGTTTGCCTTGAATTCTCAGAAATTTAGTGACGAGTAGGCATTCTTCTCCCATAATCTTTATGATGGTCATGTGAATACAGTACACTGTGAATTTATTCAGCTATTTAACAGTGTATAATATGAATTGCTCAAAATGGTCATTGTGGTGCAAAATTATATTAAATAAGACTTCAAAGTTACCGCATGCAGCCAAGCACCCAGGATACAAGTCGTGCACGATGTTTGAAAATCCAGAGCAAAGGGGTTTAAGGAAAACTGACATACCTTCGAAAATGACTTAACTTGAAACAACTTCAGATGAGGTATACCTGATATACATAAATACATACAGGGAGCCTTGAAGTCAATGGAGTTCCATTCCTACACAATGTCATAAACCAATTTTTTACATCACTTGGAACCAGCCTAAATGAGTACCTTCCATGGTGATTGTTTTCCATTTTCTTCAATGCACTACCATCAGATAACATCAGAAGCAACTCAATGATAAGTAGTAACCTTAAACAACACACAACCAAGACTGACCAACACTTCCTTCCCTGATGCATCAGGAAAAAGTCCTTATGAATGTTGCTTTTCTCCTATATATAACAATTAGGTCATACTTTGGATGGAAGAATAAATGTTGGCAAAATCCATTACAGTTCAGCACTGTATCCAGAGATGATGAGTTCAGGAATTTCAATCTGTATTAAGATACTGCAGTTATGTTGTACAAAGTGCACATTATGTGTGTTCTAATACTCACTTTGCTTTGAGTGCAAAACTAAAATCCTCAATGGATGATACTCATTAGCTCTGTAAATGAAATTCTTCCAGGTGTATGAAAACAAATATCTTTATTTAAAAAAAATCAACAATTAAACTTTGCAGGTTGCAGTGAAGATCTATAGGCCCAGCCGAGGTGTATTCAACAGAGTATTTCAAAATGACTGAAAACATTTGGAAAATTACAATAACAATAGCATGAAATAAAGGAGCACCTCTTATTCATCCCTCAAATAAATATAACAAATTCTACCAAAAAGATACAGAATCCTAAACCCTAACAATATTTCTTGAGTACAAGACTACAAAGCCATCTGTGAGGGGCACCATCCTAGCCTTCCAGTAGGGGAGAGTTTGTGACGTTAAACCATATCATCATCATCACATCACAAGTCCCTTGCAGTGCTAATAAGTACTTAAGTACTAAAATAATACTTGAATAAATATGCGAGATACAAAGGCAGGACACCACGAGCATAGCTCCCCTTCCCGCAAAATACAACTAGGTAAATACACAAAACTGTTTAGGGGTACAGCAGTTCTGAAATGTTACCAGGGTCTTGACTTCATAGTAACATGTAGTCAATACTTTTAGGGCTGTTTTTGAGGGGCCCCTACAGACCATAGCACACATCATTCATTTATTTTAGATTAAAATTTCTCCTCATGAAGGATCGAGATGATTTTGGACTACTGCTGTCCCTCTTTGAACTACTCTTTACCACTTCTATGACCCTATATCTTTGTTCTCTGATCCAGCTCATAATAGGATGAGGAGAGAGATGCCACTGCTGTGTTCCCTTGCATGTTGTAGGAGAAAACCAAGTAGGATGGTGTGAGGGGGCACAGTTTGGGAGGGTATGAGAGAAGAGAAAGCCAAAAGTAAATGTGGGCTAAAGTAAGATTATGTACAACAGGTGAGGATGGCTGAGAGTTGGAGGAGAATCTAAAGAGAGAGAAGCTATAGGAAATGAACTTTTAAGTTTTTGGGGTCACTAGCAGGGAACAGAGGAGTACAGGGTTGGAATGGTCACTAGCAGGGAATGGAGGAATACAGGGTCGGAATAAGGGCTAGCATTCAGGGTTGATCAAATAATACTAGGATGGTTTGGGCATATGGAAAGAATGTGTCAAGAATGAATAGCAAAAAGAATGTGAAAGGTGGTGGTGGATGGAACAAACTTATAAAGTAGATTGAGAATGAGGTGGATGGATGGGATGGAAGGGACACTGGATGTATGAAGAATATTTGTCAACCAGGGAAAGGAGAAGACAAGAGAAAGGTTGTGAATGAGCGAGGAAGCAATGCAACCTCAGGGATTTCTTTTTGTCTGTTCTGTATTCTCTCATGTGGATGAGGGGGGATGGGAGGGCTGCCAACATGTAATGAAGCAGAAGAGACACCACCAGCTTTGGTTGTCGGACCCTGCTGTGGAGGTGTTGTGTCTTGCTGCATTACCTCTGACCCAAGAAGTGGGCAGAGTACAAGGATGACCTTTCATGTTGAAACACAATGGCAAAAGCCAACAAGACTGTGAGAATCAACACCGTGTGAGATTGAAACCTTTATTGGTACGATGTTTCGCTTGTTACAGCTTTTTCAAGTACTTGAAAAAGTTGTAACAAGCAAAACGTCATACCAATAAAGGTTTTGATCTCACACGGTGTTGATTCTCACATGACCTTTCATTCATAAAGAGTCAAGATAGGAGCGACAACAAATAGATTTTTGGATGGGTGAAGGGTGGGTGTAAGCTTTGACTCAGCCATCTTCCTTATATAATGGGTAGAACAGAATGCTGAGGTGCTATGGACATGTAGAAAGAACAAAGAATATGGAAAGCATTGGTGGAGGGATGTCTCCTTTTGCTGGACCACCCCCATTATATGGGGGAAAAGGCCTTTTTTGGTACATATGTGTATGTATAAGTGGATGGAGTTAGCTTGCTGTTGACAAGGGAAGAGAGTGCAAAAGAAGTGAATGGAAGAAGATTGTGAATGGATGAAGGGATGACACAGCTTGAAGGAATGTTCTTCTCATCTTCATAATTCACTATGAGTGGATGAAGAGGGGGAAGGATTGCCATGCAGTGAACCAGTGGGGGTAAACCGGCTCTGGCTGTTGGGCCCATCTGTGGGAGAGTTGTGCCTCACTGCATTGCTTTTGACCTAGGCAGTGTGGTTGGTGGAAAAATGGTCAACCCTTCATCCAAAAGATACCAAGATTAGAGAGGTGGTTGAATAGGTTTCACATATAATGCAGGTGTGTGTGCTTTGTCTTGGCAAACCCTCTTACAAAGAGGAAAGACCCTTTGAGTGAGTGAGTGAGTGATTGTGTGCATCTATGAATGTGTGTGTAACATGTGTCTCAGAAGGGTTGGTACTTGAGATGTGAGAGATGCATCTGTTCTTAATTAGGGTAGTTCTCCTCTACTCCATTAGAGATTATCCTCAGTAATGTATTAATTGCTGTACATATACAAAAATAACTTTTTCAAACTCCATCATCACTCCCGCCAAACTGTCTCAAATAACCCCTAAACACAATTTTCAATGGAAGGACACATATTTACATGGATTTGTCAACATGTGATCTTCTTTAATTGGGATTTTGCTGGCCTTCACATTCTACTCATACTACTTCTCAAAACTCTTTTCATCCTTGATATAACTGTCAAAACTGTGGTACAATTTTTGGGCATGATGTGATTTATAAACGCTAGTCTTTGGATTATGGAAGTGATGGAATAATATAGTACAAATTCTTGTCCCTTTTTGTGTAAATGCACTACTTACAGATGAGGTTTGTCCATGCATTAATCAAACTTCCTGGTCACATATCTAAACCACTTCTTTGAAGCATAACAAGAAGGATTAATGCAGAGAGGGCAATTAATGAGGAACTGTTCATTACACCGATGCCCACTTCTTATGTGCTGACTTACTTCGTCCACTAATGCATCAATAAAGAGAGGATGAGCATTAGGTGCCGCACAGCGACGAATATTTTCAACACCAACCTGGAAATAGATGAACAAAGGATATGCACCAAAGATGATGATGATTAAAAAGAAAAAAAAAAAAAAAAATTACATCAACACAGGAGAGAGAAATATATCCATTTAGTGAAAATAATTTGATCTCCATTGTTATAGTTTTTAAAGACTATTATGATATAAATACAACACACCCTTACCTCTGCACCCAACTCCTCAGAATATTCAATATCAAGTTCATGAAGTGTTTCAATGTGGTCACTTGTAAACGCAATGGGCACAAGGAGTATATTTTTTCGGCCACGTTTTACCAATCCTGAAACATTTAGAAAGATGAATTGATTTCTTGTCCCAGAAGCCTTGTAAAGTAAACGCAACCATAAAGTTCTTAAGTACGTATCTTTGGCAGTCACACAAACCCTCTAAAACTATTCCACATTGACTTTTCAGTCACTTCAGTTTTATTCATAAGGTTTCTCCACAATCCTGAAAAAATTACATTCTTCTAACCCCTTCCACAGTGGATGACCCTATTTCTTTTAATCTGGCTACCTCTAGGAACTGCTAAATGACTACAGGGATACTGAAATATCAGTGTAGAAGGGATGTGGTAAAGAAGTGAGAAGCAAGAGAGTAGAGAGGGCATAAATGGAGGATGCAGTGGCATTGCTGGTATGTATGTATGTATATATATGTATATATATATATATATATATATATATATATATATATATATACAGGTAAACGTCGACTTACGATGGCATTAGGTTTCGATAGAGCCATCGTAAGACGATCTCATCGTAAGTCGACCCCCCCTCTGTTCCGTGGTCACTGTACCTAGCCTACCTGTATATTAACCACCAGAGATACTGAATATAGCCTATTAAACATGTACAGTAGTTTATTTAATTATTTTTATCCTTTTTACCATATTCAAACACTATAATATGTATTTTCAGTACGGAACTTAAATCTCGCGGGCAGCAGCCAATGCCAGCCGTACGACGTGACGTAATAATACTCGCATCATAAAATATAGTCACCGCTTTTATCGATCGTTCTCTCTCTCACCCGCGAATTTTTAAAACCACAGAGAATGGGATTTAGGGCACATTTGAGAGAATGTAAAAACACAGGGGCGACTACAATAAATATAATCAAGACGCCGATATGGCAGCGTCGCGAATCCACTTGCTCATGACGCCTACGTGTGCGGCACCGTATGGAAGGGGTTAAATTATCATATCGTCGTCGTCGTCGTCGTCATCGTAAAGTCGAACAATCGTAAGTCGCGGCCATCGTAAGTCGACGTTTACCTGTATATATATATACATATATATATATATACATATATATATATATATATATACATATATATATATTATATATAAAATGAGTGGTTTGTATATGTATGTACTCACTGTTATGATAGGGGAAATACCCAAAAACTGAAAGAAAAGCTGCAAAGCTGCCACCCCTTATGCGTCTCATCATCTTACTTTAGCTCACATTTATTTTCAGCTTTCTCCTCTCACTCGCCCTTCCACAATCTGCCATCAACTGCCTTAGTCCCTCCTCTGAACTCCGCTACAAGTGCAATGTCAACTACAAACAACGGCTTACCTCCCATTTTCATCAGCCTCAAACCCCTGCCCAGCACCCTCATGTTCACTTTCCACACAACCCCATCCTTAGACATGAACAACCATGGTGATGCACAAAGCTGATGCACACCCACCTACAACCTCACACCACTCACTTTTTTCATTCTCTGCCCCCACACAAGTATTACTACTCATGAAACTTTTAACCACCCTCAACAGACTTCCCCCTATCCCATTCATTCTCAACAATCATCTGGTATCTCTATCAACCCTGCCATATGCCTTCTCCAAATCCATAAATCCCAAAAGACATCCCTGCCCTCTGTCACAACTTCTTGCATATCTACTTATCTTCAAAAATTCCATCTACACACACTTCATAAACCCACATTCTTCTGCTCTTCCCCAATTACTACCTGTTCCCTTCCTATTCCTCTGAATTAACATCCTCCCATGTATTACCAATTACACTCAACAGAAAGACCCTTCAAAGTTACCACATTCATAATTGTCCCCTTTGCCTTTGTATAATGTAATTATAAATGTACTCCTCCAATCCAATTGCACACTTCCCTTCTTAAAGGCTCATAATCAACAATCCCACTAGCCTATCTATCTACACACCAAGGGCTTTTCCCCCCTTATAGGAAGGTAGCCAAGTCAAAGGCATGTACCTACTCCCACCATTCCCCTTCACCACCCTTTCCTCCTTCTCCTCTTCGCTCCTCATGGATGACGGGTCATCCCTGTATCCCATCCACTGCCCTGGGTCAGGACCAGTGTCGCAAGACCCAGCACATCCACAGCAAGGCTGCTTCATTAAATCGGCAACCCCCCTTCCTCTCCATCCCCTCATGCAGAAATGGAGAAGACTGGGAGAAATCCCTTCGGGCTGCATCAATTTATCTTTCACATATACTCCCTCAACCCTCATCCCCCCACCCACTCCCCCTTATGCATCACAGTATCATCCATACACAACCATTCTCCATTCACCCTTATCTTCTGTCCTCTCTTGTCCTTCCTCAACAAACATTCCCCTTTCCCAATGCCCTGTTTACCCCATCCATCCATTAACTTACACAGCCCAAAGGGATTTCTCCCAGTTTCTCCATTTCTGCATGAGGGGACGGAGAGGGAGAGGGGTTGCCAATTTAATGAAGCAGCCTTGCTGTGGATGTGCTGTGTCTTGTGACACAGCTTCTGATCCTGAGCAAGGGGCAAAACTGAGGGAGGAGCCAAGATAAGAGGGAGGGAGGGGGGTGGATGGAAGTGGAGTAAGTGGGGTTGAAATGGGTAGGAGTGGATTTTATGCCTTTGTTTTTTGGCTACCTCCCTTGTAAGGGGGGAAAAGCCTTTGGTATATGTATGTACTTTGATAAATATTAATAAATTGCTTCACCTCATGATGAACTTATGAGTTACTATTCTATCCAATGCCATAACTTGTTACAACAGTGACAACCTTACATACTGAAGAGGCATCACCTTGATTCATCCCTTTGACTTTATGTACTTTCCAGATTTTGTTCTAAACTAATTTTTATCTATTTCTTTAGCTGAGAGTTGGTCTAATAACCCAAGCTGACATCAACTTGATTCATCCCTTTGATTTGATGTACTTTGTAGATTTTGTTCTAAACTAATTTTATCTATTTCTTTTGTTGAGAGTTGGTCTAAAAACCCGAGTTGACTACAGTACTACCTCTCATTAACGGACTTTAATTAGCTGTGTTTGTGGTGTTTTCGCTGTTTTTTTGGTGCTATTGTTTAGTGCGTGCAATCACTATGCCACCCAAAAACCACTCCAAATCAACGGATTATTCACATCAACGGACACCCTTTTAGTCCATTAATAAAAGGTAGTACTGTATTTCCATTCTGCTAAAGGTCTTTGTTACGACCCCATGCATGTGCTACTTACCTTTTATTGCATCATCAGTTGCCGGTGAGAGCCACGGTAAAGGCCCAACCTTGCTCTGCCACACTAGTCGGTATGGATGAGTGAAGCCAAGTTCTTTCATGACCAGCTGAACTGTAGCTCCAACCTCTGCACTGTATGGGTCCCCTTTGTTTACTTGCTGCAATCAAACAGGGTCATACTCAAGATGGAAGCATGTCTGTTACTTTACAATCTATCTATATACCATATACAGATACCCATCATTGGTCCTCTGCCTATTTTCAAAATGTGTCAATCTCTTCACCTCCATCAAGAGGAGCTAACACGCACTTTTTGGACTGAGCCTAAGATCTCTATCAACTTCAATAGTATTTATTACATTTCTTCACAGATGGGGAGCTGACAACTGGTGACTGTTCTCCTCTTCCTAGCCATTTTCAGCCAGTGAGATAGAAACAGTCCCCTGCTGATACTACACTGACAATAATCCAAAGTTTCTTCCCAGAGAGATCTGTGAGAGGTTCTAAGGACCATTGCCAGCCCCTGTGCACGTGCAGACTTTCCACTTGGTGAAACTCGAGGTGATGCCAAGATAAGAGGGAGGGAGGAGGGTGGAGGGGAGTGGAATATATAGGAAATGGAACGGGTGGGGGTGGTTTCTATGCCTTTTTCTTTATTACCCCCCACGTAGGGGGAAAGAGCCTTTGGTATATGTATGTATGTATGAAACTTGAGGCAACGATTATATGAACTATATGAAAAGTAGAATATTTGGAAGTGAGTATTAAAGGAGAGGCTGGTGGAGGTGAATAGCTTTAGATACTTGGGGGTGCAAGTGGCAAGAAAGGAAGGTGTGGAAGTAGAGGTATATTGTAGATTGAAAGAAACAAATAAATGCCTTAGGGGATTAAAAAGTGTAATGAGAAACAGACATTTGGGAATGGATGCTATTAGGAGGTTGTATGAAGGGGTAATTGTGTCGACAGCACGGTATGGGCCCGAAACAGGAAACATAAGGGAGGAAGAGTTTAAATGCGTTTCTTTTTGGCTACCTCCCTTGTAAGGGGGAAAAAGCCTTGGTATATGTATATACATATGTATGAGATGAAATGCCTGAAAAATATTGTAGGGATTACTAGGCTGGGCAGAGCGAGAAACAAGGAGGTAAGGAGGAGGAGGGCGGGATTGGAAAAGGAGTTAGGATATATGGTTGATGAAAGAGTATTGGAATAGTTTGGACACATGGAAAGAATGAAGGAAGAAAGATTAGTAAAAGAAGTGTGGAAGGCAGAGGTGGATGGAGTGCAAAGGTTGGAGCAACTGAGGATAAGGTGGATAGATGGGGTAAAAGGGGCATTGGGAAAGAGGGGGATGTCTGTTGAGCAAGGAAGAGAGAAGACAGAAGATAGGGGTGAGTGGAGAATGGTTGTGTATGGATGATGGTGTGATGCATGGACGGAGTGGGGGAGTTAGGGTGTGGTTATGGGCAAGTGATGTTTTGATGCAACCCAAAGGGATTTCTCCCCTTCATCTCTTTTTTCTGTATGAGGAGACAGAGATGGGAGGTCACTAATTAAATGAAGCTGTCTTGTTGTGGATGTGCTGCATTTTGCTGCACTGCTTCTGAACCATGGCAATGGGCAAGATGCTGGGATGACCCATCATCCAGGAGGAGCCAAGAAAAGAGTGAAGGAGGGAGGGGTGGTGAATGGGAGTGGAGTATGTGGGGATGAGATGGATAGGAGTGGAATTATCCCTTTTGACTTTGGCTACCTCCCTTGTAAAAGAGAAAAAGTCCTTTGTACTGTATGTATATGAAAAGTTTGTTACAAACATTGTACGTATATTCTATATAACTTTTTTCTACAGAACTCCCTACCACTCTAAGGTTTATAATGACTATTTTAAAATATTAATAACTGCTCTCTCAAGTTTCACAAGTGGAGAATTCACAGCCACACAGCAGTTGGCAATGGTCCTTGGGCCCTACCACAGATCTCTCTGAGAAGAAATGTTGGATTTTTGCCTGTGCTGTACTAGTGTGGGACTGTTTCTATGTCACTGGTTGAAAGTAGTAGGCATGGAGCAGTTACCAGTTGTCAGCTCTCCATATGTGAAAATTGTAAGAAGTTCGACTAGAGTTGATAATGAGATCTTGGGCCTTGTCTAGAGACCCAGGTGTCTGGCCCTCAAGGCCGCACCTTCTGATAGAGTTGAAGGGGTAGACAGGTTTTGACAACAGCCAGTTGTGCTGTCTATCTTGCAGGAACCTGTCTTTGGTCCCTTATGTTTTCATTTAAATTATATAACCTTTTGGTCTTTTGTGTTTCATACAAACTTTATAACAAGAGGGGAATGTCTGTTGAGGAAGGACGGGAGAGGACAGAAGACAGGGGTGAATGGAGAATGGTTGTATATGGATGATATTGTGATGCATGAGGTGGAATGGGCGGGGGGATGGAGGGTGGGGTAGTATGTGTGAGCAATTTTTGACGCAGCCCAAAGGGATTTCTCCCCGTCTTCTCCTTTATGCATGGGGGACAGAGAGGGGGGGGGGGGGTCGCCGATTTAATGAAGCGGCCTTGCTGTGGATGTGCTGTGTCTTGCGACACTGCTTCTGACCCAGGGCAGTGGACAAGGTGCAGGGATGACCCGTCGTCCAGGAGGTCCTAAGATAAGAGGGAGGATGGAGGGGGTGTGGAGTGTATTTAGGGATGGAATGGGTGGGAATGATTTTATGGCTTTTCCTTTTTGGCTACCTCCCTTGTAAGGGCGAAAAAGCCTTGGTATATGTATGTATGTAATTGACACTGAATTACTGCTTCTTGACTGCAGGTTCTCAGTATCAGCTGAAGAAGATACCTTTATTTTTTGGTATTTAAAGCACACCAGATATATGCAAGTACCTACCCGAAGTGGCAAGGAATGTGCTGAGAAGAGAATGAACACTTCCTTCTGCTTCTCTACGGGAAACTTTTCCAATTCAGCTTTAATATTTTCAGCAAAACACTTGGCTAAAAATTGGTTGGTGCACCATCTATCAATAACACTCCAAGTCATATTTGTCTCCTCACCCCTGCATAAATGGAAGAGAAAAGAAAATTCTAAATAAGGAATAGATTCACATGTAACATGAAGATAATCAACCCAATACAATTTTGGAAAGCATGTATTTCTTTACTTATCATGATGATATCTTAAATATTCACCTTGAGGCACAGAATTTCAGTATAGAATTCACGATGTGTTTACCTTGAGGCATAGAACTTCTGTATAGCAATTCTAATTATGTATAGCAATTCTGTATAGCAATTCTAAAATACAATTCTAAACAAGGAATAGATTCACATGTAACATGAAGATAATCGACCCAATGCAATTTTGGAAAGCATGTATTATTTTTTTTACTAATCATGATGATATCTTAAATATTCACATTGAGGCACAGAATTTCAGTACAGAATTCACGATGTGTTTACCTTGAGGTATAGAACTTCTATATAGCAATTCTAAAATACAATTCTAAACAAGGAATAGATTCACATGTAACATGAAGATAATCGACCCAATACAATTTTGGAAAGCATGCATTATTTTTCTTTACTAATCATGATGATATCTTTAATATTCACCTTGAGGCACAGAATTTCAGTATAGAATTCACAATGTGTTTACCTTGAGGCATAGAACTTCTATATAGCAATTCTAATTCTGTATAGCAATTCTAAAATACAATTCTAAACAAGGAATAGATTCACATGTAACATGAAGATAATCGACCCAATACAATTTTGGAAAGCATGCATTATTTTTCTTTACTAATAATGATGATATCTTTAATATTCACCTTGAGGCACAGAATTTCAGTATAGAATTCACGATGTGTTTACCTTGAGGCATAGAACTTCTGTATAGCAATTCTAATTATGTATAGCAATTCTAAAATAAATTCTAAACGAGGAATAGGTTCACATGTAACATGAAAATAATCAATCCAATACAATTTTGGAAAGCATGCATTATTTTTTTTTTACTAATCATGATATCTTTAATATTCACCTTGAGGTACAGAATTTCAGTATAGAATTCATGATGTGTTTACCTTGAGGCATAGAACTTATGTATAGCATTCATACTGGAACCTGTAGTGCTACAGCTGTACTGTGGATACTGTGAAAAGGCAATGCAGTGCTCCACTCCATCACTGTAAACATAAACGTATTCAGCATTAAGGATTACTCTTCTAAATGTTTCAATCCCTTCCACTCCAGGTGGCAATTTCCCTTTTATTCTAGCTGTCACTACACTATTTTCTTAATTTCTGAGGCACCACTTAGCATACATACATATACCAAAGGCTTTTTCCCCCTTACAAGGGAGGTAGCCAAAAAGAAAAAGGCATAGAAACCACTCCCACCCATTCCATTCCCTACATATTCCACTTCCCTCCACCCTCCTCCCTCCCTCTTATCTTGGCACCTCCTGGATGACGGGTCATCCCTGCATCTTGTCCACTGCCCTGGGTCAGAGGCAGTGACGCAAGACACATAAAATATATTCAACATTAAGGATTATTTTTCTAAATGTCTCAATCCCTTCCACTCCAGGTGGCAAATTCCCATTTATTCTAGTTGCCACCACACTATTTTCTTAATTTCTGAGGCACCACTTAGCAAAGGGGTTAAATAATTTCTTCCACTGCATTAACCATACCTGTAAATATTCTTATAATAGAATATTCACAGATATTTTTAATGCAGTGGAGGAAATTATTTAACTACTACCTACTACCTCCCTTGCAAGGGGGAAAAAGCCTTGGTATATGTATGTAAATATTCTAAAATGTTACTGTACTGTACTGGTTCCAATCAGACCACATTTACTCTTTCATATGGTTGTTATCTATATACATACATACATACATATACCAAGGCTTTTTCCCCCTTACAAGAGAGGTAGCCAAAAAGGGAAAGGCATAAAATAATTCCCACCCATTCCATCCCTGAATACACTCCACACCCCTCCACCCTCCCTCTCATCTGAGCACCTCCTGGATGAGGTATACCATGAGCTTTTTCCCCCTTATGAGGGAGGTAGCCTAGGGCATGTACATACTGTTATGACAAGATGGAAATACCTAAATACTGAAAGAAAAGCTGACACCCCTTGAACATCTCATCATCTTACTTAGCTCATATTTATTTTCAGCTTTCTCCATTTATATGCCCTCAACTGCTTCAGTCTCTCCTTTGGACTCAGCTACAAGTCCAATGTCATCTACAAACAATTGACTTATCTCCCGCTTCCTCCCACTTTCAACCGCCCCCAAACCCCTGCCCAGCACCCTCATGTCCACCTCCCACACAAACTTGGAAAGGAGTGAAAAAAAGATTATTAAAAAGAAGTGTGGAAAGCAGGGGTGGATGGAGTGAACATGAGGGGATGACCAAGGATGAGATGGATGGATGGGGTGAAAGGGGTGTTGAGCTAGTGGGGAATATCTGTTGAGCAAGGAAGAGAGAGGGGAGGAGATAGGGGTGAGTGGAGAATGACTGTGTATAGATGATACTGTGATACAAGGAGGGAGAGGGTGGGGGAAGGGGGGGGTTAGGAAGTGGTTATTTGTGAATGATTGATTTTTTGACACAGCCCAAAGGGATATGGTTGCTACCAAATCAATCAATAAAATGTTGCCTTAAACTCCGAGACCCTCTTATGTCTTTACTTTTTTTTAGGAATGTCCCCTTTGAGGGTACAGATAGTAGGATGCCTAGTCCTATCCCCATCCCATTTTAGTCGCCTTATACAACTCAAGTGGAAAGACTTGGTGGCAGTGTTGTTTCAAAATGAGTATTCAAAGAAATGGTACAGGACAGTAACAGGAGTGGGGAGACAGCATAACGGAGTGACAGCCACAATATAATAAAGTATCAACATTTCTCTATGAATAGAGATTTCCTCTACCACAGACAAAATTATGTGTGCCTCTGGTCCGTGGGGGAATCCCATATAGATCCTAAGGTATCAGCTGTATGCTACTTAGCAGCTTTTAACCCTACAATAACATGCAGCCAATATAATATGGGAGATACTGCAGTTATATGGGATACGAGGAAAGCTGTTAAGAGCAGTCAAGTCTTTTTATGAGAGTAATAAACTCTCTTTCTTGAAAGGGTTTATTACCCTCATAAAAAGACTTGATTTCTCTTAACAGCTTTCCTTGTATCCCCTTTATCTGCAGTACCTCTGCATGTATGCCAAGATGGGAGGGAGGGAGGAGGGTGGAGGGGAGTGGTATATATGGGAAATGAAATGGGTGGGAGTGATTTCTATGCCTTTTTCTTTTTGGCTACCCCCCATGTAATGGGGAAAAAGCCTTTGGTATATGTATGTGAAAAAGGATTTGGGAGATAGGGTTGATGAAAGAATATTAGGATGGTTTGGACACATGGAAAGAATGAGTGAAGAAAGACTAGTAAAAGAGGTATGGAAGGCAGATGTGGAGGGAGTGAACATGAGGGGATGTCCTAGGATGAGGTGGATGGATGGGGTGAAGGGGGCTTTGGGGAAGAGGGGAATGTCTGTTGAGGAAGGAAGGGAGAGGACGGAAGACAGAGGTGAGTGGAGAATGGTTGTATATGGATGATGTTGTGATTGCATGAGGAGGAATGGGCAGGGAGGTGGGGGGTGGGGTAGTATGTGTGAGTAAATTTTGACGCAGCCCGAAGGGATTTTCTCCCCGTCCTCTCCTTATATGCAAGAGGGGACGGAGAGGGGGGGTCGCCGATTAAATGAAGCGGCCTTGCTGTGGATGTGCTGTGTCTTGCGACACTGCTTCTGACCCAGGGCGGTGGGCAGGGTGCAGGGATGACCCGTCATCCAGGAGGTGCTCAGATGAGAGGGAGGGTGGGAGGTGTGTGGAGTGTATGTAGGGATGAAATGGGTGGGAGTGTTTTTATGCCTTTTTCTTTTTGGCTACCCCCCATGTAATGGGGAAAAAGCCTTTGGTATATGTATGTGAGTAATAAACCCTGTGTTAGAATTAGAAATGGAGTGTGTGAGTGGTTTGAGATGTGTCATGTCACCTTGGCTGTTCAATTTATACATGGATGGGGTGGTGCAAGAGGTAAATGCAAGGGTAATAGGTCAAGGATTGGAGATGGTTAAAGAAAATTGAGAAAAATAGGAGATAAGCCAATTGTTGTTTACTGATGACACTGCGCTTGTAGCAGGATCAGAGAAGGGATTAGGGATGTTAGTGGCAGAGTTTGAGAAGATGTGTGAAAGAAGGAAGTTGAAGATAAATGTGGGTAAAAGTAAGGTGATGAGATGTACAAAAGGAGTGGATAGTAACAAATTGGAAGTAAGTATTAAGGGAGAGAGACTGTGGGAAGTAGACAGCTTTAGATATTTGGGGGTAAATGTGGCAGGAGAGGGAGGACTGGAGGTGAAATGTAGGTTTAGAGAAACCAGTACATGCCTTGGGGGATTAAAAAGTGTAGTGAGAAATAGATATTTGGGAATGGATGCTAAGAGGAGATTGTTGTTGTTCCCTAGACTGTCTGTCCGAGCAGTCCCATCTCCCCAAGGAATGCCACAGCTGAAACAGGGTTTTTCCACAAATCCTTTATGGAGTGTATGTTGTGTTGTTTGCATGCGTGTTTGTGTATAATGCAGCCTTCCATGACGTTTTGAATAGTACAGGGTGAAGTGTTACATCCTGGGCATTTGTCCACAATGTGGTCATCCAGTCTCTTCTGGTAGCTTAGAAGGGTTGGGTGGTGGCTGCATCACAGTCTGGCCAGGTGGACTCTGTCCTTTTGTGGGAGAGAGGATTCAGAGGGATGGATATCAGGGGGCCTGGCATGCAGCAATGTGTTGTCTTTTAGTGTGTTAATGGAGCAGTGAGTGATGAGTTTATGAATATGCTTCCAGAGGCTGGTACTTGGTGTTTTAGAGGGAGAGAAGAAATTATTTGTGTGTGATATAGATATTTGGGCGTTTTTTTTTATATTTCTTGGTGTGTGTGTGTTCTGCTATGTAGTGTAGTGGGTGTGCTGTGTTTGTGGAGGCTGCAGAAAGTGTTTGTGTGCCTCTCATGTCAAGGTGATCTTTGACTTTGAGGACTTTTGTTTCATAGTGTAGGTGGTCTGTAGGTGTTGTATATGTGCCCCTAAGAGTTGGGGGCCAAACAGCGGCAAACATCCCTGGCCACCATCACTACACAGGTGGCACTTATCCCCAGGAGGGGCTTCAGTCGCCTGAGCGAGTGCCACATTCCTTTCATAACATGCACTGTTACAGAGGAGATTGTATGCAGGGGTGATTGTGCTGACAGCACTGCATGGGGCAGAAACATGGAACATAAGAGAGGTAGAGAGGAAGAGTTTGAATATATTTGAGATGAAATACCTGAGAAGTATGATGGGGGTTACTAGGCTGGATAGAGTGAGAAATGAGGAGGAGAACGGGGGTGAAAAGGGAGTTGGGACATAGGGTCGATGAAAGAGTATTGGGTTGGTTTGGACACATGGAAAGAATGAGTGAAGAAAGATTAGTAAAAGAGGTGTGGAAGGCAGAGGTGGAGGGAGTGAACATGAGAGGGTGACCAAGGATGAGATGGATGGATGGAGTAAAAGGGGCATTGGGAAAGAGAGGAATGTCTGTTGAGGAAGGGAAAAGACAGAAGATAGGAGTGGAGAATGGTTGTGTGTGGATGATGCTGTGATACATGGAAAGGGGCTGAAGGGGTATGTGTGAATGATATTTTGATGCAGCCCCAAGGGATTTCTCCCTATCTTCTCTTTTTTTATGCAAGGGGACGGAGGGGGGGTGTCGGCGATTAAATGAACTGGCCTTGCTATGGATGTGCTGTGCCTTGCTGCATTGCTTCTGACCCATCATCCAGGAGGAGCCAAGAAAAGAGGGAGGGAAGGGGGGTGAATAGGAATGGAGTGTGAGGGGATGAAATAGGTGGGAATGGATTTATGCATTTGATTTTTGCTACCTCCATTACAAGGGTTAAAAAGCCCTTAGCATATGTATGTATGCATGTATATGTATGCATGTATATGTATGTATATATATACATACATATACCAAAGGCTATTTTCCCCCTTACAAGGGAGGTAGCCAAAAAACAAAGGCTTAGAAACCACTCCCACCCATTCCATCCCCTACATACACCACTCCCCTCTAGCCTCTTCTCTCCCTCTTATCTTGGCACTTCCTGGATGACGGGTCATCCCTGCATCTTGTCCACTGCCCTGGGTCAGAAGCAGTGTTGCAAGACACAGCACATCCATAGCAAGGCCGCATATATGTATATGTATATAGATATATATATATATAAAACAGAAGCAATTCTTCAATGATATATATATATATATATGTTGAGAGATAAAAAATAAACATCATTAATATTACTCACTCTTCCATCTGCTGCAGTGTGTTTTCAGTGAGAGGGTGAGCATAGCGGAAACCTACGTACTGCTTATGAGGGGCCGATTCAGGGCAGATATCATCTAGACGTTCACAAAGCAGTTTACCCTTTTGCATGAAACGAGACTTAGTAACACATTCCAATACAAGATCTATTCAAATTGTAGGATATGCATATTCATTAGAAAAAATGTGATTCATTGGTAATTATCAACAGAAACTATGTCAGAACCAAACCTGCAAATCTGTCCACTTGAAGATTGGGGAACCACCACCTATCTCATTATACTTCTCCTGAATATTTGGGGTTCGTCTTTTAGCAATCCATGGACCCATGTACCTTCACAAAATATATATATATTCATAAAGATAGGCAAAACCAACAAAACATTTATTAAATATTTTACACATGGATACATACGTTACCTACTTCAAAAAGAAACTGCATAAAAGAAAAAAATAATTTTGCGATTTACAATTAAAAAAATATGGTGAGGGTTACAATATTGGATAGCAAAAAATGTGGAGGTGAGGAGGAGAGTGGGGGGAAAGGGAACTGGTAGACAGGACTGATGAAAGATGATAGGGGTGGTTTGGGAACATGGAAAGAATGAGTGAAGAAAGATTAACAGTGTAGAAGCAAAGGTGGACGGATTAACTTGAGAAGAAGACCGAAAGTGAGATGGATGGATGGATGGGGTGAAAGGGGCTTTAAGCAAAATAGGAAAGTCTGTCAGTCAGTTCATTGTTCCCAGTCTCTCACACAGAGGACCAGCATCTTTAAGGTTTGGAGAATTTTAAGCACCTATAGGTGATGTGCTGGGTTATTATTGTTAGGTCATCTGCTTTGTATCTGGTGTGGGGGAGATCACCTGTGAAGATGCTGAATAATGCAGGTGAGAGTATAGTTCCTTAGGGGATTCCACTGAACAATTGTTTAGTCTTAAAATTTTTGTTGCTTTGGGTTACTCTTCAATAAAGTTGTTGTTGTAGATGCTTGTCTCTATGATCCTTTTTTTTTTTTTTGAGAACATGTTTCTAAAAACTATCAGCTGCCTTGTCTATGACTACTGTCCCATAATGCTTTTTTTTTCACTTGTTGTGTGATGTTTGTGAAAAGTGTGCTAGTGGAATGGACTTCTTTTAATCCATACATACATACATCAAAGGTCCTTCCCCTTTACAAGAGTGCTGGCCAACTCAAAGCACACTAACATCATACATGATCAATACCAATTCTACTAACCCCCCCACATGAATATATTATAGTCCCTGTAGCATCTAAATATCAATATCTTCTGAACAATATATCTACCAGTGTCACCCCTATTTATTCCAACAACAATTTGTCTTACTTTTGTGCAGGTAGTTGAATGATATCTCGATCAGAAAAGAGACGCAGCAAGAAGTCATGAACTTCACCGCTGTTCTGTGGGCCTCCCATGTTCAACATCAGGATTCCTGTCTTAGGGTTTTCCTATAGGGTAACATATATAAAGGTTGTTAATTTTACACAGCAGTTTACAATAATAATAATTACTGCTACTTTGAGATTCAATGACTGGAAACCATACAGTGGCCAGCACTGGTTCTTGAGCCCTCCCATAGATCTCTCTGGGAAGAAACACTGGATTTGTGTTGTATCAGCATGGGACAGTTTTTATGTCACTGGTTTGCAGCGAGAAGGGAACTGTCACTAGTAACCAGCATTTCTTCTGTGAACAGGTGGATAAAATACAGTTTGTAAAGCTGACAGAGAAATCTGTGGCTTAATCTAAATGAGTTGTCAGCCTCTCTAGCCTTCATGTTCAAATGAAGGAGAGAAGTAACTGAGTTTTCCAAATGGGCATCAAGGGCTGTTGTCAGCTACTAAGGAACTGCAGGCTTTCAGTCAGCGAAACTCAAGACAACAAGCATTATTTATCCAGGTATGACAGTCAATCCATTAGGAACAAACCTATGCAAAATCCAAATTATATTAACAAGGTAGAAACAATCTTACTAATGAGATGAGAATATGCAGTGTGTAAAATTAATACACACCTTGGTCTTTTCCTGTATTTGTGCAGCTGTTGCTCCTGAATCTCCACTTGTAGTTGATACACATCGCCAACCTTGGGACACGGGCCTCGCTAAGGAAATACAGACATTTACTGATACATCCACAAAAGTAGCTCAGTTAGTCTCTTATCATCAATCAATCAATAAATCAAATGCGGTCTCAAATTCTTCTTAGGTGTCACTGTACTGAAGAGCAGAACTGTGTTAAGCAATTGAAGAAAAATGTATGAAATGCACAAACAAGAACTATGCACATATCAAACACACAGTTTGTAGCAAGCATCCTGTATATCAAAAAGAAATTACAAAAATCCAGAACAGAATGGACCATGATTTCTAGAAAGTTATATTAAATCAATGTTCAGCTTGTTGGAAATAAAATGCTCTAGAATTATAATTAATTCGAGAAGTCTTAAAAACATTTCTACTGAAGAAATACTCTTGTACATGAACCTGAAATTCTAAATAAAATAAAAACTGAAATTAAAGAGTAAAAGGGAAAAAATACAAGGCCCTCAAGAGAAGGTGTTAGGAAGCTTGTCCTCACTCCTCCTCCCTCACTTCTTCCACTGTCCAGTCCCACAACCTTCCCAACTTCCAAGGTCCCATGAGACATGCTTGCACCACCCAGCTGCACTGGATCGACCAAAACTTCCTTGAGGCCCACAGGTGGGACTAAGCCTACTTGAGGAACTCATGTGTAGTACCAGCATCAGTCCCAGCGATGACTCAACCCGACACAAAGCTTCTTTGAGGAACACATGTGGTACCAGCTCCCCATACTCTCTGTCTTCATGAGCCACCAGCATGAGAATGCTTTGCGTCTGACTTCCCAAGCATCAACTTTGGCCTCATGCCAATAAGGACCATGGGTCATGACCCAACCCATGTATATAAAGACCAGACAGAACATAAAATATTCAGATCGCCTCGGTTCATCCCACTGTGAACCTGACTCATGGCCTCCATTGTTTTCTCATCTCCTCACCGTTCGTCCACCTTTTTCTTGCACTTAGAGCAAGCTATCATTATTGGTGCCCAACATTCATTTCTAAAACAAATTCTCTTCATCAGAGTTTGCCTTCAAACCAGCTGCCACACGTATGACAGATCAACTGATGCCACTTGTCTGCTGACTGCCATTTTGACTGCCTACATTCTCACCTACCACAGGTATATTTGTGGCCTGCCACTGCCACTAGATCATTTAGCAAACTAAAGCCATGAGAATCCCCACCTTGACCCACCCACACACTCAACAGAGATCACAAGATCCCACACCTCAACTCCAGTACAGCTAATGACTACCAACCTCGACTGTCAAGTCCACTATGCCCTGGCAGGCCTAACACCCCACCTGCTAATCACAACCATTCTCAAATGTCTATCTTTTCAGAGAGATGTTGCAACTACACTCAATGACAATTTACGACATGATCCCAGGACATATTCCAGGTTTGGGTTCCCCCGAGCAGACTCCTAAGATGCACCAACCTCCTCAACATAATCCAAGATGTACACAGCAACTCTGGTCCCATGGAAATAGCTGAGGGCCCAGAGGATTGTTACCATGCAGCAAATGGACCACCGCCTGCTGCTACCCCTGCGTTGTGAGGACAACTACCTTGATAATTTCTTGCCGAGGCTCCACACAACTTCACTTCCAGCCCCGACTTCCATAGGAGTGTATCAGGAAGATTGTCCTCAGTCCTCCTCCCTCACCTCTTCCATTGGCCAGTCCCATGACCTTGCTGATCTGCAAGGAGGTCCCATGGGATACACCCAGCTGCATCAGATCAACCAAAGCTTCCTTGAGGTCCACAGATAGGACAAAGACTCCTTGAGGAACTATTGTGTAGTACCAGCATCAGTCCCAGTGATGACTCAATTACAGCCTTGCCTGACCTCGTGAGACACAAAGCTTCTTTGAGGAACACACGTGCAGAACCAGTCCCCCATATTCTCCGTCTTTGTGGGTCACCAGCATGAGAATGTTTTGCATCCAACTTCCCATGCATCAATCTGGACCTTGTGCCAACTTGGACAACACAGGTCATGACCCGACCTATGTATATATAGACCAGATGGAACACTGAAGATTCAGATCACCTTGAAGCATCACACTGTGACCCTGGCTCTTGGCCTCTGTTGCTTTCTCATCTCCTCCACCCTACCCCACAAACAGGCAAAGTTGGGACATGACTTGAAATGCATAGTTATCACCTTTCTTGCCATCTATTTCCCTTTTTCTCACACTTTGAGTGAGCTATCATTATTGGCACCTAACATTCCTTTCTACATACATATACCAGATTTTTTTCCCCTTACAAGGGAGGTAGCCAAAAAGAAAAAGGCATAAAAACCATTCCCACCCACTCCATCCCTAATACACTCCACTCCCCTCCACCCTCCCTCTTATCTTAACATTCCTTTCTAAATAAACAAATTCTCTCCATCAGAGTTTGCCTTCAAACAAGCCTAACAATTGGCACCCAATGTGGGGCAAGACTACTTGCCTAACACAAGGATATCTAGGTTTTGTGGAGGGGCAAAAAATAAACATAACGTGAAAACATGAATCTGTGTGGCAACTGATGGCAATATAATATTGTTGTGACCAGGACTTGTAACAGCACTGGATTTAAAACACTCACCACTCATGAATGCTACTCGCACAACCAAAAGGGACAGAACTAAAAATGTTGAAGAATAAATAGAAGATGCATTTTTACATTACGGATCTTGGTATTGTAAACTAAAACACATACATATACCAAGGACTTTTCCCCCCTTACAAGGGAGGTAGCCAAAGTCAAAAGGAATAATTCCCCTCTTATCTTGGCTCCTCCTAGATGACGGGTCATCCCTGCATCTCACTCACTACCCCAGGTCAGAAGCAATACAACAAGACACAGCACATCCTTAGCAAGGCCACTTCATTTAATCAGAGACCCCCCCCCCCATGCAGAAACATTGAAGATGGGAGGAAATCTCATTAGGGTGCGTCAATATATTATTCACACACAACCACTCCCTAACGCCTAGGTCGAAGAAATGAAAGGATGATAAATACGTCTACTCTAACCTAACCTACATAACCTAACCTATATTTAGTAATTCAGTTCCTCAAATTCTAAAGATCATCTGGGTCATCGTCATCATCACGGATGCTGACAGCCTGATTATTATTGTACCTCGGGCAATTAACAGACGAAGGTAGAATCCTATGTTCTCTCATAAAGTCCAAGGAAGCCCTATTGTCTTTGTAACAGTGCTTATTAATGTCACCTGGAGTTGGAGAACACCCGGTCCACAACGTGAAAGCCATCATCTGACTGAGTAACTGGATTGGACAGAAAAAAATGGGATCTGGACTGTATTCTAGCAGCTTTGTTCTTTAATAGATTTACCTGGGTAAAATTTTAGTTGTGTACACCTATGCAATATAGCAATAGAAAATTAATTAATAATTTTGTAAATTATAACAGATCAATGTAATATGCAATTTTCTTGGGGGAAATAAATAACAAAAAAGTTGCTAAAATGTTTTTTCTAACAAATAATGCCACAGTGGTTAAATGATACACCATGTTTGTTTTGATAGGTGCTGAGGTCGAAGAAATGAAAGGATGATAAATTAGTCTATTCTAACCTAACCTACCCTAACTAACCTATGTAAACTAACCAATGTTTAGTAATTCGGTACCTCAAATTCTAAAGATCATCTGGGTCGTTGTCATGGATGCTGATGGCCTGATTATAATTGTACCTCAGGTAATTAACAGACAACGGCAGAACCCCATGTTCTCTCATAAAGTTCCAAGGAATCTCTATTGTCTTTGTAACAGTGCTTATTAACGTCACCTGGAGTTGGAGAACACCTGGTCCACAACGTGAAAGCCATTGTCTGATAGTGACTGAATTGGCATGGCGTCTGTTACCGTATCCTAGCGGCTTCATTCATTAGTAAATTTCCTCGTAGCAAAGTTTTTTCAAAGTTTTTGTTTTTTATTTCTACCAAGAAAATCACACATTATGTTCATGTATTATAATTTACAAAATTAATATTTAATTTTCTAATGCTATATCGTGTAGGTGTGCACAACTAAAATAATACCTTTACTTATAGCAAGGTTTTTTGTTATCAATTTCTGCCAAGGAAATCGCATATTACATTCATGTATTATAATTTACAAAATGAATATTTAATTTTCTAATGCTATATCATGTAGGTGTGCACAACTAAAATAATACCATTTAATTTTCAATTATTATATCACATTGTCATTGATGTGCACTTCTAAATATTTACTGCAATATCTGTTAACCAGCGAGACCAATTATGATAGTTTGGCAACCTAAAGGTAAAGACTAAAAATAATAGTAGAATAAACAAGGTAAGGTTGCCAACGAAAATATACAACTAGGTACCAGATGGAAGAAGACCAAAAGAAACTAGAAAGGTCAAGGACAAGGATGGGATGGAAAAAAGAAACGATAAAGTACTACAGCAAAGAGGAATTGGGTTGGAATAAGTACACGAAAATTATACATATCTTGACAGGCCAGTCATGATTATTATAACAATAATGATATCTCGTACATCGCTACTGACAAGTCAAAGATCTACCAGGAGAGAACAAAAGACAATCCGTGCAGAATTGATCAGGTTAACAGGCCTCACACCTCCTCGTCATAATTCTATTCCTCTGTATATCAGGATCAGAATAACATTACTTCACCCATTTAACAAAGTTTGAGAAATTGCGTAAAGGGACTAACTATAGCCGGTGTACGAAAGGTCATGAAAGTTTATTCACTCTATGTGTATTTATGGAAGGCAGTCATTTCTAAAAAAAAATATAACTAATTTTGAACAATTATATGCTTATAATCTAACTTACAAATATTTCTGAAGAGTGATCGTAGAGCCATTTTCGTTGAACTTCTCAACACACCTTGAGCAACTGAATTACTTCACAATGTTTACAAAACCGTATTGCGTAAACTTTAACTTTTAACGATCAGCAGAAAATGCGCTATTTATGTAGAAGAAAAGCGCTGTATTATGCCATTGCTAGATCTTACGAATAGGATGTTGTTGACTTGACTGATGTGCATCACATTTGAAATTTTGCAGTCACTTCAATATAAGGGATTGGATAGTTTCTTGTGCTGCTCAAATTTCGTACTGGTGTTGTTCATAGCATAGCAATTTTGCACTAAAGGGTTTAATGATAGTCAAGCGGGAACTTTAAATATTTGCTTACGGATTGAAATATAAGATGATCCATTATAGTTTAAACATGTTAATTGATGCAAAAAATTCTACGTAGGTTTGCTTGAGCGATGTCAAAAATGTATGAAAAGTGTAAAAGTTTCAAAAATAACCGGAACACTGATACAAATACTCTTCTATCTCTACGTAAAAATTATTAAAAAAAATTGTGTGCCTGATATATCCTTCAGAGCTGGGCGCGTTCTTCGGTGCGTCATTAGGTGCGTTCCTGGGTGAGTTCCGTTTTAGTTTGGGCGTGATTAGCGCTCCTAAACTATTAAAGTAATACAGGTGCCGGTATAGTATGTGGCCTACCTTTTGGATGTGCCTTACTATTTTTTTCTTTGGGTATAGTATGTGGCCTACCGGACTTTTATTTTGGTATGAACCTGTCTCTTAAGCTTTAATAGTTTGGGAGCGCTAACCGCGGTGTAAACCAACCCAGAACGCACCTAGCAACGCGCCCAGCTCTGGTATCCTTATACTCTACTGACAACCCTATGAGCCAGTCACACATAGTTTTTATTCTGAACTTGAGGAAATGAGTTGCGGGCAGAGATGTTTCACTTAATTTTACAGCAATCCAGCTGTGAGGAGAGGAGAGAAATTAAGGGGGAGGGGAGAGAGAGAGGGAAGAAGAGGTCATCACAGAACTATGGAAAAATACCAGAAGTCAAGATGTAATTTCTTTTCTTCTTTCTTCCTACCCTCTCCCTTAATTGTCCTTTATTCTCCTCCTTTCAAAACTACGGCCATCGGTTCATATTGTCCAACAATACGAATAATTAATCAGACTAATCTTTTATATTTTCATTGCCTTATCACCAAGTGTTTTATTCAGGTGTTTTTATACATCGAAAAAGGCTAAATATCAAATGCGCCTTGTTCATTACTTCCATTGCCTCATTAAAAGATATATAAATAAATAAATAAATTAGAATAATGAAAAATGAAAATAAAATATTTATGACTTTATTCTAGATTTATTATGATACACACTAATGAGTGTTTCTTCGAGTTTCACCGAATGGAAAACCCCGCAGCCTCACAGTGGCTGGCAACGGTTCTCAGGATCTCGCATAGATCTCTCAGGGAAGAAACTTTATACTGTTGTCTGTGTTATGTGAGTAAGAGCTTACCTTTCTTTACCTCGAGTGAGTAAGGGCTTACCTTTACCTCACCGGGTGAAAGTAGGAAAATGAGGGGAAGTGACCAGTAGTCACGCGTGAACAATGTACAAGAAATACAACTGAAGCTTATAGAAAAAGATCTTGAGCCCAGCCCGTAGACCGAGTGTCAGCCCCTCCGGACTGCACTTTCCGATGGAAGCGAAGAGGTAGACGGGCTTTGAAAATGGACAGCTCTGATGGCCATCTTGTAGGACCATCACAAGCTGGTACCTGTCATTGGTCCCTTCTGGACCAACTGAACATTCATAATTATTCTATGGAAGACATCAGACTATATATTTCTAATTCTATTAATTATTATCTTCTAGATGCAATTGACTCTTCTTCCTCTTCTTCTTCTTCTTCTTCTTCTTCCTCTTCTTCTTCTTCTTCTTCTTCTTCTTCTTCTTCTTCTTCTTCTTCTTCTTCTTCTTCTTCTTCTTCTTCTTCTTCTTCTTCTTCTTCTTCTTCTTCTTCTTCTTCTTCTTCTTCTTCTTCTTCTTCTTCTTCTTCTTCTCAGTGTTTATGTTTGAAATCGATGTCAACGCCATCCAGGCCAGTCTCCATCCAGGATTTTATTTTATTTTCTTGTTCTGGAGTCAGTTTGCCCTTCCAGTCTCCTGCAGTACCTGGAAATGAAAGAACCGGTTTCTGTTCAGGCGTGAACGAAGTGTGAAATGTTGCAAAGTAATCTTAAGGTCATTTAGGGGAATGGACAGGTCTGGAGTTCTAGATTCTAAGACTTGTTTAGAGCACTCCTGACGAAGAGGATCTCAGAGTGTGCCCATGAGAAAGGTATAAGTGATGACGGATTTTGTACATACATACACACACATACATACATACATACACACACATACATACATACATACACACATACATACATATATACATACATACATACATACATACATACATACATACATACATACATACATACATACATACATACATACATACATACATACATACATACATACATACATACATACATACATACATACATATACTAAGGTTCCCCCCCCCCTTACAAAGGAAGTACCCAAAGTCAAAGGCAATCCAATCCTCCCAGTTTCATCCCCACATACTCCATTCCCATTGACAACCCCTCCCTCCCTCTTTTCTTGGATCTTGGATGACGGGCAATAAATAGATAAATGTGGATAAAACTAAGCTTATGAGATGCACAAGGGGAGAGGATGGCAGCAAATTGGAAGTGAATATTAAGGGAGAGATATTGGAGGAAATAGATAGCTTTAGACGCCTGGGGGCGAATATGGCAGGAAAGGGAGGAGTGGAGGTGGAGGTAGAATGTAGATTTAGAGAAGCGAGTAAATGCCTTGGGGGATTAAAAAGTGTAATAGGAGATAGACATTTGGGAATGGATGCTATGAGGAGATTGTATGAAGAGGTGATTGTGCCGACAGTACTGTATGGGACAGAAATATGGATCCTAAGAGAGGAAGAGTTTAAATGTGTTTGAGATGAAATCCATGATAAGTAGTGGTAGGAGTTACTTCGATGGATAGAGTGGGAAATGAGGAGGTGAGGAGGAGAACGGGGGTGGAAAAGGAGCTGGAAGATAGGGTTGATGAAAGTGTATTGAATTGGTTTTGACACATGGAAGGAATGAGTGAAGAAAGATTAGTAAAAGAGATGTGGTGGGCAGAGATGGAAGCAGTGAACATGAGGGGACGACCAAGGATGAGATGGATGGATGGGGTAAACGGGGCATTGGGAAAGAGGGAAATGTCTGTTGAGGAAGGAAGGGAGAAGACAGAAGATAGGGGTTAGTGGAGAATGGTTGTGTATGGATGATGCTGTGATGCATGGAAGGGAGTGGGTGGGGGATGGGAGATGAGGGAGTGTGTGTGAATATTTTGACGCAACCTGAAGGAATTTCTCCCTGTCCTCTCTTTTTCTGCATGAGGGAACTGAGAGGGGGATCGCCGATTAAATGAAGTAGTTTTGCTGTGGATGTGCTGTGTCTTGCTACATTGCTTCTGACCCAGGGCAGAGGGTGAGATGCAGGGATGACCCGTCATCCAGGAGGAGCCAAGAAACTGATTTCGTACCAGTGAAAATGAAGAGTCAGTTCTCAAGGTACATTTTGTTCGGTGCTATTATCATTCAATAATAATCGTTCATGGCTCATTTCGAAAACGTACAGCAACTGATAGTACCTTTTCTGAAGAAACCACCGCCTTTCTTGATGACTTCTGGGTTCATCCACGGCGAATGTCCCAATTTATCTTCTCTTTCCTTCATGACTGGGAAGGATGTGTAGTCAGCGATCTGAAAGCAGCAGGAAATATTTTCAAATATTTTCACGTATTTTCGTAATTACGTAAAGAAAAGGTAGGCAATAAAAGAGAAATGTTATTGTGGGTCTTCAAAACGTGATGATGTAGTACAGCCTTTACAATCGGGGACCGCCGTAGCTCGGTTGGTAAACCGCGCGTCTGGTAACCCCGCTGTGAATTCTGCGTCTGTTCGAACCCTCGCCGCGGCTCAGACGTTAGGAAAGGCATCCACTTTGAGTGATGGCCACTGTTCGCTGCTCACCTCGGTATTGAGGGGACTTGGAGATCACCGTGTGATATCTCAGTTTCCTTCAGGTATCGTGACTGAGGTGGCACACCGTGGACTCCGTCTCCTGTGTCCATGTATGAGCATTTCCGGACCATCGACAATGTTGAGGTCCCAGTGGTACCAACTGCGCTAAGCGCGAAAAAAAAAGCCTTTGCAATCGATTTAATTTGTCATGTTTCAGAAGGAAGTTACAAAGGGATAAAAAATATTAAGTAAACGAAAACATATGTACAGTCACGAACAAAAGTTCTGACCCACGCTAGTTATCACAACGTCAATATTTTTTTTAGTACATGATATGTTTTCGTATGCAGTATTTAGCTTACACGTAGGTAATTATCTTGAATAGACAAAAAAAAATGCAAAATAATTTTAATTTTGTATCATGAAAAACTCTGGGTGATTCAAAAATTTCGTTTATAATTATACTTAACAGGAGTTTCTTACACCCAACATACAACAAAATTAAAAGATTGTAGTTCGAAGTAAAAAATAATAGAAAACAATATTGGTGTTTTTAGTCTGCAATACAAACGTTCCTTCCGACAATTAAAGTGGCCTAACACTGGATTATTTGTCAGGTGTTGTGGTTTTAGATGATAAGATACAATATTCTACAATTCTCTGATAATATCTTAGCAGTTAACATTTTACATTTTCAAATTTCTCGAAATACAACGAAAATTTACTTCGTAGGGTAAATTCTATAAGGAAAATAGATGTAATTAAAATAGCTTCATATAGTCAAGAGAATCCTCAGCATTTAAGAAAAAATAATGTGACACTGTCGTTATAAGTGACATTGACGCTGGTCAGACATTTAAAGAACATTAATCAAGTTGACTCACTTTACGAATGGTTTCGTCAGAGAGTCCGGTCTCCAAGAATGCATCTAGCCTCTTCAGTTCTCCACAGGGATCCTCCTTCATGTCCTCGTAGAACATAATGTGGAGGTTCTTGTGTCCCTTCTTCTCCCAGGCCTCCTTCAGGTGGAGTAGGTAGGGGCCGTACATGACTGTAAGAAGTCTTACATTAGAGAGGTTCAAGTCTGCATATGCGCATTGAGAATGGCGTATGTAAGAAGCCTTACATGAGTAGGGTGTGCGTATATGCACGTTGGAAATGGCATGCTAAGTGCAAATTGACAGCAAGAAACTATAATCCACTTTGTCGAAGGAAAGGCCTTGATTTCCTGCACATACCCTTTGACTACTGTATTGTAACCACCACATCGATCCCATCACCTATTCAAGAACATCCCTTCTACCCCTCAGCGATCTCAACTTACCGTCACCCTTGATGAAGAAATCTACGAACTGATCAAAGGATCCTATATAATCGTGGATAAGGAGAAGACGGTGGTGGTGGTAGTACGACATACAGACATCGAGTGGATTCCGAGCTACGTAGACCACCTGGTAAGGAAATAAAAGGTCGGTAACAAGGTCAGAGGCGAAGTTGGTTTAACCCCTTACTACTTTTGTGACAAAAAACAAACGTTGTTATTTAGTTGAAAGGTTGGAAGGCCTGAATGTGACCCACAAATAAATGTAAGGGCTGATCAAAACAGAATTAATGTACAAATTAACAAGCCTTCAGATGGACTTCGGGCTTTCAAGGACTGGGTCACGAAAACGATACCACAGAAGGAAATAAAAAGGCATAATGTTTTGCACAGTCCGTGTGTATATTTTGTCTAAGCACACTTGAAATGACAACTCACTGTAAAGTCTCTGTAAGAAAACCACAAACGTCTGGAACTTTTACCTTGCACGTGTCCAGAAGATCCTCTGAGAAGAGAGAAAACGGGAGGTGTGTTTTTATGACTCTTGGTCCAGGTGAAGAGTCTGTCAAGTGAATGAAGATTCCATCCTTGGGGTCTTTGCCCGGGTGTTTCTGCCGGAAGGCTTGTATGACCGGACTGGTGTCTTCAATCGTGGGAAGGTTTTTGCTTCCCATCATCATGTCTAGTCTGTGGGAGATTAACCACTGTGAGTTCTAGAATCTTATGTCAAGAATGAGTGTAGGAGATACGTAATTATTCTAAATGTATACATGGAAGTGAATACTAACTCAAGAAACGGACTCCTGATGTGGATCTTTGTGTGAGCCATGGGGTGGTCGAAGTTGGAGTTGTTCTTCATGGTCCAGACGATCTCCTGAACCCACGTTGTCCCGCACTTGGGGTACGTCATCAACATCACGTCGTCCGGCCTGAGCTGTACCACAATATACATGTAGTGTGCTAATAAGAAAGTGATATGGCGAATCATGAGAATGTATGGTGTGGGGAGAGGAAGAGCTTTAGAAGCAGCGAAGAGCTTTTATGATGGGTATGAAGCTTGTGCGAGAATGTCAAACAAGATGTCTGAAGTACTTGTTAGTTTGAGGCAGTGGTGTGTAATGTCACTTTGGTTCTTCAATCTATGTATGTATGGAATAACTGGAGGGATAAACGTAGGGGAGTGAGGCTGGAGAAAAATGGGCATGAATAGATGACACTATTCTATCATGAGAGACAGTGGAGGACTTCAGGAGTTTGATGAGTGAATTTGGTCGGGTTTACTGGAGGAGGCTCCTGAAAGTTAGTGTATCAAAGAGTAAAGTTATGATGGTATCCAAGAGTTGAGGATACAACGCTGATATACAGTTGTAAGGAGATGCAATTGAATGGGTAGGAATATATAAGTATAAAGTCATTCATAAACATAAAAGTGAAAGAGTATAGGAAGAGGTAGACTATGGAGTGAGGGAGGGAGAGAAGGTAGGAGGTACCCCGAAAACAGTATGGAGAAACAAAAGGATGCCAATGGAAGTGATGAAGAAATTTTATGAAGCAATAGCTGTACCGTGTGGAGACGGTGAAATGATATCCTCGAGGGCCATTCACAGTTTTATGATAAATGACAAAAAAAAAGAAAGAAAAAAAAAGGGATTTATAAAGGGACAAGGATAAAGACGGACTGAAAGATATAGAACAGGTGGTATGATCATATTATGAGTATGGATGAAAGTAGATGTCCTCAGGAGATACACAAATCAGTGGTGTTTGGAGTGAAAGCAAGGGACAGAGCAAGAAAAAGGTAAATGATTGAAGTTAACGAAGCTACAAGAATTGGTCAGGATGTCGAATAAGGGAAGATGTGCGTGGGTGACAGAGAAAATTGGAGAGGAATGTATAGACAAAAGTGACAACCTGTTCCGTGAGGGGGGTGCACTGGCAGTACTACTAAGGTGGTGGTGGTGGTGATGATGATGATGATGATGATGATGATGATGATGATGATGATGATGATGATGATGATGATGATGATGATGATGATGATGATGATGATGATGGTAATGATGACGATGATGATGATGATGGTGATGGTGATGATGATGAAGATGATGATGATGATGATGATGATGATGATGATGATGATGATGATGATGATGATGATGATGATGATGATGATGATGATGATGATGATGATGATGATGATGATGATGATGATGATGATGATAATGATGATGATGACAAAATGATGATGATGATGATGATGATGATGATGATGATGATGATGATGATGATGATGATGATGATGATGATGATGATGATCACCATCATCATCATCATCATCATCATCATCATCATCAACATCATTATTACCATCATCATTATTATTGTTATTATCATTATCATCATTATAATTTTTTAGCCATTGTTTTTCTTTATATCTGACACCTGACACTTGCCGACTTACTTTGAAATCGTAGATCTGGTCGGCAAACTTGACGAAGGTCGTCGGATAGAACCATCCCCCCGGCTGCAGGCGTACCATGCCCTCCGTGTACCCAAGACAAAGGGTCTTCTGTTCCTCCTGTTCCTCTTCCTCCAAGGGCACTACTTCGTGGCCGCTCTTCAGCATCGTTGTCGTGGTTACGGAAGTCTTCGCCTCTGAGGAGAGAACGAAGATGACAATAATCCCGTGAAGGTATTTCATATCATGTCTCAACCTATTTCGATTAGTGTATTTAGTGTATTCACTGTATTTAGTGTATTCACTGTATTTAGTGTATTGGTATATTTATTGTAAGGCTTTTTCTTGAGAAGGAAAATATACCGGTTGCTCAAGATTAAATGTTTGAATCGCGAAAAAACTATTAAAAAAAATTCGCTGTGAAAATATGAACATTCCATGGGGATTATTCTATTTTTAACGTAAATCTTTACAGTATAAAACTGATTTTGAACTTGGGGTAGCACCCTATATGGCGTGGACTGGGTGGGGGTGGGGTGGAGGTGGTGGGGGGCTGGGTTTTCGCTAGGTTGGGGGTTGTAAGTCTAGAGATAAAAGTAAAAATTCATTTAAATAAAATAGAAAATGAACAGAAACATATTCAGCTTTTGTATATCATAAGTGATCGATTAATCTAATTCTTACTCATAGTGGAAGGGGTGGTTGGGAGTAAGGGGGAGGGCTGGCGACAGAGAGGGATTAAGTGATATTAAAGTAGAGGCTAATTAGTACTAAAGTGGACATGGAACTACGGCCGAAGCCGTCACCTTTGCCCTATGCGCTTGGACTGATAGGGCAGGTAACTGTCACTGCTGGGAATCGGAGAGGAGTGCGGGATTCGAACACACAACTAAGCGAATACGAGACCAGCACGCTTCCGTTTACACTACCAACGCACACCACGTGCGTGTAGGTAAAAAATCATATTAATGTGATATTTCCTTATACCAAGAAAACAAAAAATGTTATATATCTTGACCCCAAATAGATAAAAATGGGTTTACATACCAAGTCGTCGGATATTTCTGGACTCCAGATCAAAATAAATAATTACAATAGTAACTATAATAAATAAATAAATAAACAATAAATAAAACACACACGTGTTTACTTACCAAACCGTTGGATATCTGGGGAGGCGTTCCGTGTCCTGTGACCGCCTGAGAGGAACTAAATCTCAACGTTCTTGTGCGTCGTTTCGCTGTCGACTGATGCCTCTTAATGCACAGACACTCGTCCGCATGCCGCTGACCTTGGAGTCACGATGACGCATGCAACTTGTTTTCCCCCCTTGCTTTCTCGGAAGGCACCAAGGGTTTCCCCAACAAGAGGGCCCTGGCAACTGTTTTTCAGAGAAAGGAAAGCCCCGTGGTTTACATAAGACCCCTTCCGTATCGTGTGACCCCTTTCCTCATACTCTGGCTGCCGCCAGGGTATTTCATTCATCGCTGGGACACTTGGCAGCTAAAGGGTTGTAGACAACTCCTTCCATGCCATGTGACACTTTTTCTTTATATTACGGCCACCGTTGATTTATTCTGTTCAACTTTGATGACGGTGGGACGAAACAGTCTCAATCAAAATTCCTTCAGGTCATGATCATTTCTCTGTTAGTGTTAGCTAGGATGAAACATATAAATAGGGCGTTTCTGAGACGTCACTGGACCTAGGGGTGGAGGGCAGGTCCCCACTGCCACACATACTTTCAACGCCCTCTGTAAGAGGGGAATACCCACTCGCTTCTACTCGTTGGGAGGAAAAATCTTGCTCTTGTGTCACTACGGAGACGTCGCCTACAGATTTTAATATGGCTGACTTCAAGTGATTTTATTCAATGAAACGACCATTTATTGAGAGGATTAAGATATTTTCCATGAGCCCTTTCGCTATTCTAACACCCTTCATAGGGAACGGCACCGTATTGGTATGGTATATATGAGCTCTGAAGATACCTCGACTTTGGTGGCGTTCCCTTCAGGTTTTATTCAGGCTGAAGTCTGAAGCCGTTTAGAAACGATGTTACAGCATTGAAGAAATGTCGGATATTTTCATGTTAACGGTGGTGGATGGGAGTGGGTGCGTGCCATTGACTCGACTACCTTATTAGGATGGGAGATAGACCACGAAGTTCGTTTACCCCATGGCTTCCACACTAAGATAATTTTCATTCTTCTTTGAGGTATTTTCCTGACGTGAACAAGTCGTGGTGGTGTGTTGAAAGAAGATATATAACACGTCACAGGACGTCACAGCTACACGTCACAGGACACCACAACTACACGTCACAGGACGTCACACTACGAGAAGATTGATATCAAGCCATATGACGTCTCAGCAGCAGCACCAAACGGCTGTTGAGCGTCAGGTCTAACCAGAACCCGACCGGAGTCGCACTTAAAAATGGAATTAGGCCGACCTGACCTTGACCTCTTAGGACACCTGGTCCACACAACGATACGACCGTTGAGAAGCGTGTGTCCACAAAAGGAATTATCCTTATATTCTATTTTTCACCATATGTTATTAAAATATGCCATGTTCTACATATCATAATTGTATATATATTGCAGTAATTCACAAGGCACACGTGAAAATAATATGCAGAAAAAAACACTGGGAAATAAGAAGCTTAGTCCGAACGTTTTCGTCTATTTAAGACATTATCAAGGAATACACAGATACAGAGACATAGGTGGATATATACATAAAGTAGAAGACAAGCTAGGAACATGGGAAGGACACACAAGATACTTCATAATCAGGTAGGACGTTTGGTCACACGACGTTGCGTCACATGACGTTACGTCACCCCGGCCTAGTAACACTTGGAGATTTTTTTTTTTTTACAATTTTATCAATAATAAAATCATCAAGTTTAAATAATCCTAAACTTAAATTAATATTATGGTCAAAGGTTTGCTTAATGTGACTGGATTCGATAATGTTTCTTTCTAATAAAGATCTACAAGAAATTATTACATTAGAATTATCCCAGTCAATAGGATGGTTGTGGTCTCTTACATGGATAAAAAGGCCACTGGAACTTTGCCCACTCCTTACACTATATTTGTGCTGATTTATCCTAGTTTTTAAGTCTTTACCAGTTTGGCCGATATAAAAAATTTTACATTTAAGGCATGGAATAGAGTAAACACAACATTTCATTTGCTTCAGGTGATTTTTTAATGAGCTTACTTTTTATAGTATTGTTATTTTTGAAAACCAAGTTGATGTTGAATTGTTTGAGAATATTAGGCAGACCAACTAATTTCTCACTGTAAGGAAGAACCAAAAGGTTCTTTTTGTCAAATACTTTTCTTTCGTGTGAGGTGTTATGGAAAGTTTTGTAAGCCATTTTATGAGAAGTGTCTACTAAGTGTTTTGGATATTTTAATTCAGAAGCTATGCTATGTATCTTCCTCAGCTCATCATCCAAAAATTCCGGGCTGCATATCCTGTAAGCTCTAAGAAACATAGAACTAAAGACAGAAAGTTTTGTCTTCTGATGATGAGCCGAGTAAAAGTGGACATATGATGCGACATTAGTTGGTTTCCTATAAACGTCATATTCAAATTGTCTACCATTTCGATGAATTAAGATATCCAAAAATGGTAATTTATTCTCTATTTCTATTTCAATTAAATTCACTTTTGAAATAGAAATAGAGAATAAATTACCATTTTTGGATATTTTAATGTGTATTCCTTGATAATGTCTTAAATAGACGAAAACATTCGGACTAAGCTTCTTCTTTCCCAGTGTTTTTTTTTTTCTGCATTGTGTTTAATTTGGGAATTAAGCTCCCACGGGCTTTGGTTTTGAGCCCGTTTATGCCTTTTTCTGCATTGTGTGTATATATATATATATATATATATATATATATATATATATATATATATACACATATATATATATATATATATATATTATATTGAGTATATCATTCAACCATGTAAATGCCTACTTCTGTCACGTTGTAAATACATAATATACGACAAAAAATGATGTAGTGGCAACCGTCACAGCCTTCGTGGCCAGTGGCCTTGCTTCCTAGCCTCCTACCATTTTCTAAGCTTTCGTTGGTGATCCTAATCCTAACCCCGGCGTCAGCGCTGCCCTCCAAGCTCCCGGTCCATTTCTTCCGAGCCACGACCACCAATAAACCCCTAATCGCTCGCAATTCGCCCGGTGGCAATAGCCCTCTTTTATACGCTACTATCTTTTCATTTTCTTACAGACATTCTTACCCTCCCACAAAAACCGATCCCACGCAAGCGAGGTGGTTTTTCCTAGAGATTCAGAATTCAGATCACGACTGGCTCTGCACAAGACAACTGGCTGCGACTTATTGGACTAAATCCGTAGAACCAAACAGCCTTTACTTGCTTCGCTACTCGCATCGGCTCCAAAGTGGTGGTGGTGGTGGTGGTGGCGGTGGTGGCGATGGCAGTGGTGGTGGCGATGATGATGATGATGATGATGATGATGATGATGATGATGATGATGATGATGATGATGATGATGATGATGATGATGATGATGATCATGATGATCATGATGATGATGATGATGATCATGATGATCATGATGATCATGATCATGACGACGATGACGATGACGATGACGATGACGATGACGACGATGATATTAGAAAATTTAATAAAAATTCTTCTGCTTGTTCATAGGCCTATGGCATAAATGCCACAGGTCTAACCATCCTAACCTCCTTGCATGGACAGATGAACTATCCATGCACAGTGGGCGTGGTCATCTTGGTGGTCGTGTGGATGTTGCGCGCGCACACACACACACACACACACACACACACACACACACACACACACACACACACACACACACACACACACACACACACACACACACACACACACACACACATACACATATAAAATGGCCACAGACGACCTCCCGAAAGGAACCAGCCTCGGGGTGGTTGCGAAGAACCGGGACTAGAAGACTTCTCTCGAACTGCGCCGTGGAATAACTTCGAGGTCTTTCTACTTCGAGGGGCCGGAAGCTGAGAGGACAGGGTCCAAGAAAATGAGGATGTTTTTCCAGCAACATAAAATCAAAACCAACCCTGCTTAGCATGCTGGGGCCTGGTAGTAGGGCCAGACCCATCAACGGCTGCTAAGTATTAGGCCTACCATTTCATGCCTTCAAACCTTCATCCGCACGTCTGACGGCAAACCAATGAAATCATGAGTATGGTCTGGTATGGTTGGTGGTGTGCATGCAGTAGTGCATTCCGACGAACTCACAAGCGCTTATTTCCTGCTTGTTCTGGGCGTTGCTCCTCTGAAGATTCCTCACTCTCGACATGTTCTTCGTCAATTGAGTCTTGTTTGGATATTCGATTTGGTTCGTACACGTATCCTTGTACCGTACCCCCACTGGAACACGAAAGGGCATCCAAATCCGACAAATCTTCTTCACTCGATGTGAAATCCCCATCGTGTTGCTCGCTGTGTGCTGGCAATACTGACGTCATCAGTTCCCCTAGCGGTGGAAAATGTAACTACGACATTGAAAAGTTCGTCTGCTACCAGGAACTTTTAAGATCATGCTATTTGGATAAAATCAAGACTATAAAATGCTAGAAACGTGCATTTTCGTCTTCTGATTTCTTTTAAGTTACATTTTCATGCATGAAATAACAACAAATTAAGAAATCTAAAGCCTTCTCAGTTGACCTTTAAGCAAAATATTAATGGATATGTAAACTTTAGTTACCCCTAAAAGAATATTTTCTTTGACAAATAAAAAATATTTTTGTAATTGTATTTACACTAACGCAGTTGTGATAGTTTGACCATTTTTCACCATTGTCTCCTTTACAACCATGTTTTTCATATCTATATTTTCCACACCTCCTCATATTGATTTTGTTTTCTTCACGTCATCTATTTTGCTATTGTATGTTATGTATTTGTCTTCTAATTCTTATTCTTTTCTTTTCTGCTTTGTTTCTTCTTAATTGTCCCCTACTTTCTTTTTATCCGCGACATTGCTTCCTCTCATCATTATTTACACACACACACACACACACACACACACACACACACACACACACACACACACACACACACACACACACACAAACACACACATATATATATATATAAATATATATATATGTATATATACATATATATATATATATATGTGTGTGTGTGTGTGTGTGTGTGTGTGTGTGTGTGTGTGTGTGTGTGTGTGTGTGTGTGTGTGTGTGTGTGTGTGTGTGTGTGTGTGTGTGTGTGTGTGTGTGTGTGTGTGTGTGTGTGTGTGTGTGTGTGTGTGTGTGGTATGAATGTGGTGAATGTGATGTGAGTATGGGTGTGCAGTTGGCACCCCCGGCACGGGGTCAAAGGTCACCGTGTAGAAGGGGGCGAACGGGTGTTGGCTGATGCGTATGGGCAGTGTGTATGTGGAGCGAACGAGGGGAAGAGCGAGTGAGAAAAGTGCAGTGGAAGAAAAATATAGAGAATAATTAGCTAAGGTAGGATTGATAGGCGATACGAGTGAAAGAGAAACTAGCTAGAAGAGTCTTCGTCATCGAAGAAGCAGGAAATAACGTGGATAAGGTAAGTGATACGTCGCCCCGCGTGTATATCTATATATATATATGTGTATATATATAGATATATATGTGTATATATATATATATATATATGTATATATACTGTGTGTATATATATATATACTGTATATATATAGATAGATAGATAGATAGATAGATAGATAGATAGATAAATAGATAGATAAAGATATAGATATATACATACATACATATACCAAAGGCTTTTTCCCCCTACATGGGGGGTAGCCAAAAAGAGAAAAGCATAGAAACCACTCACACCCATTCCATTTCCTATATATTCCACTCCCCTCCACCCTCCTCCCTCCCTCTTATCTTGGCACCTCCTGGATGACGGGTCATCCCTGCATCCTGTCCACTGCCCTAGGTCAGAAGCAGTGTCGCAAGACACAGCACATCCACAGCAAGGCCGCTTCATAAATTCGGCGACACCCCCCTCTCCGTCCCCCCATGCAGAAAAGGAGAAGACGGGGAGAAATCCCTTCGGGCTGCGTCAAAATTTTTCTCATACATATTTCCTCACCCCCCATCCCCCACCCACTCCCCCTCATGCATCACAGCATCATCTATACACAACCCCTTTCCATTCACCCCTATCTTCTGTCCTCTCCCGTCCTTCCTCCACAGACATTCCTCTCTTTTGTAATGCCCCTTTCACCCCATCCATCCATCTCATCCTAGGACGCCCCCTCATATTCACTCCTTCCACCTCTGCTTTCCACATTTCTTTTACTAATCTTTCTTCACTCATTCTTTCCATGTGTCCAAACCATCCTAATACTCTTTCATCAACCCTATCTCCCAGTTCCCTTTCCACCCCTGTTCTCCTCCTCACCCCCTCATTTCTCACTCTATCTAGCCTAGTAACCTCTATCATACTTCTCAGACATTTCATCTCAAACACATTCAAACTCCTTCTCTCTTCCTCTCTCATGTTCCATGTTTCTGCCCCGTACAATGCTGTTGGCATAATCACTCCTTCATATAACCTCCTCTTAGCATCCATTCCTAGATGTCTATTTCTCATTACATTCTTTAATCCACCAAGGCATTTACTCGCTTCTCTCAATCTACATTCTACCTCTACCCCACTCCTCCCTTTCCTGTCACATTCGCACCCAAGTATCTAAAACTATCCACTTCTTCCAGTCTTTCACCCTTAATGCTCACTTCCAGCCTGCTGTCACTCTCTCCCCTTGTACATCTCATCACCTTACTTTTGCCCACATTTATCTTCAGCTTCCTTCTTTCACACACCTTCTCAAACTCTGTCACTAGCTTCCTCAATCCCTCTGATCCTGCTACAAGCGCAGTGTCGTCAGCAAACAACAACAGGCTCACCTCCCACTTTTCTCCATTTTCTTTAATCATCTCCAACCCCTGACCCACTACCCTTGCATTCACCTCTCGCACCACCCCATCCATGTAAAGATTGAACAGCCTGGGCGACATAACACATCCCTGACGAAGTCCCCCCTTTACCTCAAACCATTCACTTTCTCCATTTCTAATTCTAACACAGGCTCTACTACTCTCGTAAAAAAAATCTTGACTGCTCTTAACAGCTTTCCTCCTATCCCATATATCTGCAATACCTCCCACAGTGCCTTTCTGTCTACCCTGTCATAAGCCTTTTCCAAATCCATAAAAACGCAAACCACATCCTTACCTTTTCCTATAGCTTTCTCACATATCTGTCTTACCACAAAAATCTGATCTACACAACCTCTACCTGTCCTAAATCCACACTGTTCCTCACCAATTACTTCCTTGTTCTTCTTCTAATCCTCTCAATCAAGACCCTCCCATAAGCCTTCCCAACTACACTCAACAAGCTGATCCCTCTGAAACTACCACACTTACACTTGTCCCCCTTTCCCTTGTAAAGCGGAACTATACAGGCACTCCTCCAGTCCTCCAGCACTCTACCCTCTCTTAAACAAACATTAAGTAACCTCAACAGCCAGTCCACCATAACTGTACCTCCTTTTTTCAGATATTCTGCATGGCATCCATCCAACCCAGGCGCCTTACCTGCTCTCATCATCTTAACAGCTGCTTTCACTTCATCTTTCCCTATTTCTCCTTCATTTTCTTCATTCACCACTCTCATTTTCTTTGCGCTTCCCACTGCAACTACCTCTCTCTCCCTATCCTCCTTCACATCTAGCAACTCCCTAAAATACTCTGCCCACCTTCCTCTCACTGCCTTCTCTTCCATTATCATCTCTCCATCTGCACCTTTTACCTTTTCTTCTCTACTTGATTCGCCTCCACTTTCTCTTTTAATTTCCTTCCAAAACATCTTTTTATTACTTTCAAAAATTTCTGTCATACTCTTACCCCATTTCACATCTGCTATCCTCTTTGCTTTCTTTATCTTATGCTTGACTTCTCTTCTCTTTTCTTTGTACCTCTCATACGATTCCCTTGTCCTAATTTGCAGCCAATCTATGAATACCTGGTTCTTCTCTTCTACACCTTTCTTTGCTTCCTCATCCTACCACTCACTACCCTTCCTTCTATTTCCTCCCACCCTCCTTGTTCCACACACCATCTTTGCACACCTTATGACTCCCTCCTTGAACCATCCCCATTCCTCCTCCACTCCTAGTTCTACTCTATCCTTTACTCCCTCCCATTCCTCTTTCAGCTTCTTATACTCATTCTCCTTTTTTTCTCATTTAAGCAGTTCACTCTAAGTACCTCCCTACCTTCTGCCCTTTTCCTCTTTCTCCACCTATTCTCCACTCTCAATATACTTTCCACCAGGAAATGATCTGATATTCCCCCACTCTCACCCCTTAGAACATGTACATCCTTAACTCTTCCTACCATACCCCTGGTCACCACTATATAGTCCATTAACGCTCTATCCTCCACCGTTCCATCCGTTCCATCCACCACCCTCTCCCATGTGTACTTATCAGTTGGTCGAGCGGTCTAAGGTGGTAGTCATGGCGGGCCTCTTGTCGTCATGTACAGCGCAGGTTCGAATCCTTGCGCGATGGTCATAAACATTATCTGATATATATACTGTATATATACAGTATATTCCTTTTTCTCCTTATTTTTTCTGTATTTTCTTCTGTTCTATTTTACCTCCTTCACCCACCTATTTTTTATGTTTAATGTTTCTTTACAATTTGTCATTATTTATCTTACATTTGCTTTTTCTTTCCTCTTTTACTCTTTGTTTTCCTTTTTCCATTTTGTTTTCCCTTTTATTTCTTTGTATTCCTCTTCTTCTTCTTTCTTCCTTTACTCCTCTTTCTTATTTTTATCTCCGCATATAATTCACATTAGATTCACTGAAACGTGCGTGCGCATTCACGCACACACACACATACGTAGACAGATATACACAAACACGCAGATGTACCCCCAACACATACATGCGTGCCCACACACATATATACACACGTACACATACACACACACGCACCTTCAAACACACACACACGCACCTTCAAACAAACACACACACAGCTTGAAACACAAACATGCACACACGCAGGTACACTCACCTACACACACGCGCGCGCGCGCGCGCACACACACACACACACATGCACACACACACACACACACTCACACACATGGACATACAAACACACACAGACACGCATGCATGAAAGCACTCACCAATATACACACACACATGAATGCACGCACCCACACTAATACACATATATACACAAGCTCCTACACACATACATACACAAACACAGGCGCGTGTATGCATGCTTGCACACACGCCCCCACACATATATACACACGTACACTCACCTAAACTCACACACAAATACACGTATGCACCCACACCTATACACAAAAAACACACACACACACACCTACACAGACACACCTACGCACATACACACGTAGATACGCCCATATACACACATTCATACACACGCACTTACACACACACGCACCTGCATACACACGCACTTACATATAAACACACCTATTTACATACACGCACCCAAACATACGCACGCACCTAAATACACACGCACCTGCACACACCCACACCTACATACACACGCACTTACATGTAAACACACCTATATACACACACGCACACAAACATATGGTCTACAGTCCATTCGCCCCAGAAGTTGGGGCGGATCTACTTTATCGGTAGCCCATGCGCCCCAACTGCTCAATATTGAGTTGTTGCGTTCCAACTGCTCAATATTGAGTTGTTGCGTTCCAACTGCTCAATATTGAGTTGTAGCGCCCCAACTGCTCAATATTGAGTTGTTGCGCCCCAACTGCTCAATATTGAGTTGTTGCGTCCCAACTGCTCAATATTGAGTTGTTGCGACCCAACTGCTCAATATTGAGTTGTTGCGCCCCAACTGCTCAATATTGAGTTGTTGCGTTCCAACTGCTCAATATTGAGTTGTTGCGTTCCAACTGCTCAATATTGAGTTGTAGCGCCCCAACCCCTTTTTTCAAAGTTTGAAAGAACTCGCAATAAGAATAATTTTCATATATGAATAATTCTTTATTGCATTTTGTGAATTGACTTGGGGAGCATCGTCACTGGGACGGATGGACCTGCTACCAAACACATACACATCAATACGTACACTCAAATACAAAAAAGCGCGCACACACACACACACACGGCCCGGTGGCGGATTGGTAAGGCACTGGCCTCACAAGCCGTAGAACCTGGGTTCGATTCCCCGGCCGGGCGGAGACAAGTTGGGTGTGTCTCCTTTCACGTGTAGCCCCTGTTCACCTAGCAGCGAGTAGGTACGGGACGTTAGTCAAGGAGTTGTGATCTTGCATTCCCGGTGTGTGGAGTGTGAGTGGTCTCAGACCTACCCAGAGATCTGCTAATAATGAGCTCTGAGCTCACTGCCGTGGGGTGGTGTCTGGCTGTCTCGAAAAGAGGCTGCAGCAGATCCGAGGTGAATACACACACACTTGAGCTTATGTTCATTAACACCTTTGTGCACATGATAGTGAGACTTCGTTCATCCCAGAAGAATCCAAGGCCTTATCTGACCAACCACATCCTGCCAGGTGCCTTCCTAGACAGACGTTTGTCAAAGGTGATCTGGCACTGTCCAAATGTGAATCTTTGCTGGTCAAAAACAAAAAAAATGCGGTGGTAGAGAGGAGCGTTAGGGGTACCATAACCTCGACTTGAAGTAATCACCTTTGCCCTGCGTGTTTGGATAGCCTGGCAAAGGGATACAGGCACATGTTCTCGATGGGACCCGGGCGCTGATGTAGGATTCTTGATAGAGTTTGGGATAAGACAAATATACGAAATATTTATTTACATGAATATGTGACAATGATAATATACAATTTGGAATAATGATGAAGTCTAAAACGTACTGTGTATACAAGTCAACTTCATGTAAGTGTGTTACACAATACATATGATTATAATGGAAATGTACACGACTTTCCGATATCTTTCTAAATAAGATTTAGACTTTCTAAATAAATAATACTTTCTAACTAAAACTGACAGTAAGTAATTATAGAAAATCGACGAGGGATTAAATGCGATATACCACTAAATCATAGCGTTGTAGACTTGTTTGTCTTTTGTGTTTTCAGAAGACACCATTCTATAAATACTTCTTTAAAAGTACAAAATAAACAAACCTACTCTTTGGCACAGTGGCATGACTACTGATGTCTTTCAGGCTAACGACAACCCTCAGTCTTCAGGCGAGGTGGAAGACATCTTTCTTAAAGAGAGAGGCCAAACGCAGTATGGGACCCGATATATCTAACGTTTCGCCCAGCAGGGCTTCTTCAGCTGAGCGAAACGTTAAATACATTGGATCCCATACTCTGCGTTTACCCTCTCTCCTACAGTGCTGTTGCAGTCATTGCTGTTTTTACACATCCTTCTTTAGCTACATTCATCCTCGAAGTCCCTCGAAGTCCACCAGAAGTCCACCAGAAGTCCACCAGAAGTCCCTCAAAGTCCCTCGAAGTCCACTAGAAGTCCACCAGAAGTCCACCAGAAGTCCCTCGAAGTCCACCAGAAGTCCACCAGAAGTCCACCAGAAGTCCACCAGAAGTCCCTCGAAGCCCACTAGAAATCTTCTTTAAGCCGGAGGACCTTCAGGGACTACACCCTGAAGCCCAGACTGCTGAGAGCCTTGTCCAGAGTGCTGAAGAGATTTATGCATGACCTCTACGCCGAGACTCGACACGAAGATGTTAATGATCAGAATCAGGAAGACGAAGCAGATCGTTATGTTGTTGAGCAGTTCGGCCTGGCTTTTGTGTTCGAACACGGAAATGTCGAAACGTTCTTTCAGGATCAGGATCACGCCTGTGGCCAGCTGCAAGCAAAGATAAACCGCGTAATCAAGATGTACGTACATACATATATACATACATACATACATACACACACACACATGTATATATACATATATATATATATATAAATATATATATATATATATATATATATATATATATATATATATATATATATGCTGGTACATTGTGACAAGTTGATGAAGGTGGAAAAAGAAGAGTTCCGAGTTCCTGAGTTTATTCCTGACCGGTTTCCTCTGAAGAAGCATAGAGCGAAACCGGTCAGGAATAAACTCAGGAACTCAGAACTAGACCCGTGACTTCTTTTCCACCTTCATCATATATATATATATATATATATATATATATATATACATACATACATATATATACATACATACATATATATACATACACATAAATAAATACATACTACAAACATACACAGATACATACACGGAGAAGAATTGAATTGAGAAGTTAATATTAGCTGCTATTGAGTGAATCGAAAACTTGGTTAGGTAAGGTTAGATTAGACCACTGTTAAGCAATACCATTTTATACAGACAGGTATTACCCAAATAAGTATTGAGCCCTTGAATTGGCAAGTGCTCCACTCACAATTCCTCTTGTAAACGTTATGGTTTAGGAGACTTGAAGTGTTTCCCCAGTGGTCAAGTTTCGCAGATGACCATTTTAAGGTTATCGGCGTCGCTGCACCGGATATGATAAGGCCTCGTTCATAGTTTAACAAGAAGACTCCGAACTTTATGCGGTGCCCGAGAAAACACTCGAACCCGCCACTATGAAATACCAAGTTATTTGCTTTGGGTCGTCGGTTGGCGATTTTATTCGTCTGAATTGTTACTCTACTTCCTTCAAAACATTGGAATGATAAGTTACGATATATATTCAGGTTCTGCTGGTCTGACAAAAAATAAATTAAAATAATCTGTATGGCAACAGTCGCAACCAACTGAAGCTGTTGCCACATACGCGAGTCCCAATTTTCTCAGAAGCGCTGAAACGGAATATAGCTCCTACCAACCCCCTAATAAATACATATTTTTTTTAATTTCATTCCCGATTCATCATACATTCAGACCATACTGGTCTCTCTCATTAAGAAAGAG
>NC_134797.1:15738384-15753384 GCF_046742065.1 Oratosquilla oratoria | reverse complement strand
CTTGGAAGTATTGTATACCCTCTCCCTCCTTCAGAAAGAAAAGTTATTAGAAGAATAGAAAGTCTCAATAAGAAGATAACTAATGCCCAATTTGCTGTGTCATTTAATAAGAAATGCATTGAAGAGAACCTGCTCCCCAAATTCACTAATATTATTATTATTATTATTATTATTATAGGTTTATTCAACAATATTAAATACAATTAGACATACATATATACATTTTTTTTTTACAAAATTGGTAGTTGAAAAGGGAGAGCGAGAAGCAAAGCTTATGGGGAGTTGCTCTCCCTTAAGGAAAAAATTAATTTCATTTATTTATTTTTGTTACATGGTAGCATGGCACATACACATCTACACACATATATACACGATTGTAGGACAACTCGTCCACGGACACCCCGCCCACGGACAACCCGCCCACAAAACCGCAAAGCAGGACAACCCGTCCACAGACACCACCATGGGTGGTCAACTCGTCCACGGACAAGATTTCAAAAAACTCCTAGACAATCATTTTATTACCTTTTTTTAATGATATTTCATGTTATTTCATTAAAATTTGCTTTAGATGATATATTCTGGTAAGTAATAGATGTGTTTATAAATGTCATGGACATGCTTATTTTAACACCCCAGAACAGCTCCAACTATGATAAAAAAAATAATCACACCTGCACTCTGTATACATAAATATGTAAATAAAGTTTAATTGTTCCGCAAATTATGTTTACTATTCTCAAAAAAAAGTCATTGGACGAGATGTCCATATTCCCGTGGACGAGCCGTCCCACCTCCCAGTCCCGCGGACGAGCCGTCCGCGAACGAGCCGTCCGTCCACGACATACACACATACATGCATACACACACACACACACACACAATGGCATGCGTCACGACGTCCGCCAACTCCGACCTCACGCAGAAATCGGGGGCACGAGCGAGCATCGCAACTTGTGGGGGTCAGGAGAGAGGTGAGAGGTCAGGTCGATTGTCGACGGGACGACAATTGCTTAATGCGCAGATCCGGGTCACCGTGACCTGCTGGAATAGAAAAAAAAAAAGAGCGGCAGACTTGGGCAGTTTCTCCATGAATACAACCATGAAATGGACCTGAAGTGTTCAATATACTAATACTTATAGATTAAAGACTTTTTTAAGTATCGTTTGAATGATGATAAACATTTTGTCTTAGGTAAATCCTTTTCCAGTTTATTCCATGTGTTAACACCTATAATAGATAAGCATTGGCTTTTTTTGGTTGTTCTGTATTGAGTTTTAAAGAAGTCGTTTGTTTGCCTAGTCGCATAGCGAGTTTCGTAAGTTGAGTAAAATTTCAATATGTTTTGATTCATGTGTTTATTGTAGATTTGGTGCATAACAATGGCAGTTTTGTACTTTATTAAGTCATTGAATTTGAGTAGATTTAGTTTTTTAAATAAATTATTTGTATGTTCCAAACGACCTACATTGCAGATTATACGCAGTGCCCTTTTTTGAGAGGTAATTATGCGTTGAAGATTAGTTTGATAAGTATTACCCCAAATTTCTGAACAATAGTTTAAGTATGGTAGTAGTAGACTACAATAAATGGACGTAGGGTATTTTCATTGAGAATATTTCTCATTTTATGCATAATTCCTAAAGTTTTGGATATCTTATTTATCACGTGATTTATATGATGTTTCCAATTAAGTTGATCGTCTAAATACACGCCTAGAAATTTACTGACGGACGCTTTTTCAATAATTTCGTTGTTTATTTTGATCGGCTTAGTACTTTCATTATTTTTGTAGAAAAGCAGGTAGTTAGTTTTTGATACGTTTAAGGATAGCTTATTGGCTGAAAACCAGTTGGATAGTTGACATAATCCTTCATTAATTGTCTTGATCAGTTTGTCGGAATTTGTATCGGAGCATAGAATGGTGGTATCGTCGGCGAACAGTATAAATTTCATAAGGTTGGATACATTTGTAATGTCATTAATGTATAGTAAGAATAGTTTGGGTCCTAGAACTGAACCTTGAGGTACTCCGCATGTAACTGGTAGAATGTGTGATCTTTCTTCCTCAATGGCCACATATTGTTTTCTGTTTTTTAGATAACTTTTTAACCAGTCATTAACTTTACCTCTTAGCCCATAGTATTCGGCCTTTCGAATTAGGATTTCATGATTTACTGTGTCAAATGCCTTTTTAAGATCAATAAATATGCCGGCTGTCTTTTTCTTTTGTTCTATATTGTTAGTTATCTCTTCAATTAATTCCATTACTGCTGTAGACGTTGAAAGATTTCGTTGAAATCCATATTGACTATGGTAAATGACGTCATTTTTTTTAGAAATGAGTCAAGGCGAATTGTGAATAACTTTTCAAGAATTTTGGAAAACTGTGGTAATAGTGAAATTGGTCTATAGTTATTATAACTTGATTTGTCGGCTGATTTGAATATCGGTATTACTTTTGCTATTTTCATTGCATCTGGAAATATCCCTTGTTCAAATGATTTATTGCATATTGTCAGAAAATGATCTTTGATGATAGGCATAATTTGTTTTATGAGGTTCATATTGATTCCTGTGCAATCGAGTGATTTCTTGTTCTGCATTGATTTTACTGTGTTCATAAGTTCGTTTTCCGTGACGGGTTTTAAAAACATAGTGTTATTTATTCGGTGTTTCAAAAATGTCTCGTAAGTTTGATGTGTTGTCTTTATTTGTTTCGCGAGGTTAAGTCCTACATGGGAGAAAAATTCATTAAATTCGTTTGCCACTTCTTTTTTAGTTTTTCCTTTTTTAATAATGTCTATGAATTCATTGGTGTTATTAATTTTGTGCCTAGTTAAGTTGTTTATTACTTCCCATGTCTTTTTTATATTACCTTTAATATATATATATATATATATATATATATATAAATATATATATATATATATATAAATATAAATATATATATATATATATATATATATATATATATATATAAAAATATATATATATATATATATATATATATGTATATCAGTTCATATTACTATAGCTACCCCTAAGTAAATCATTAAGGTTAACGTTCAAAGAAAATAAAAACAGTAGGGGTGACTTTACTTTGTTTTACTGCGATAGTATATATTGGAAAAGTTGTGAGATTGATATAGAATACAAAGGAAAAAAAATCACAACAGAGGGATTATTCGAGACATTGTGGCTTTGGGCAAACCTCAAAGGTTCTCGACATTTTTAATTTCATTTCCCCTTTAAGCATTCTCATTTTTTTTTTTTTTTTGTGACTCCCAATTCCCATCCCGCCAATAAAGGAAAGAGATAAAAAAAATAGGAAACAATAATAAAATATTGATAACAAGAAACCCTTTGCTTTATTGTAAAGCTGACAATCGCGAGTATCTTACACTTGATAGATTTACAAAGGATTACAAAGGCGGAGCATGCCGACAGGAGACCTTTTGGTCCATATCTAGGTCGGATGCGAAAAAAATCATAATAATGATAAATAAATAAATGAATAAGTAAAAACTATAATAATGAAAATAATAAATAAAATACATGAATAAATGCATAGGTATAGCTAAATAATAAACAAACAGGTAAATAGTAAATAATAATAAATTGACATATAACTAATAACAAATGAGAATCAAGCAAATGATAATAAACAAACAGACAAATGATAACAAAAACAAATAATACAAAATAAATGATAGTCATTACAGCATCTTGCTTAGGTGTTTATCTAAATGATTCTTAAAGCTTCGAACTGAACTACATTGCACTGCCTCTGCAGGAAGTTTATTCTATTCATTAACTATACGGTTGGCGAAGTTGTTTCTACCCACTTCTAAATTAAATCTATTTCCGGACAGTTTGAAACCATTGTTTCTTGTCTGATTCTCATTCAATGTGAAAATGTTGTCACTTTTGATGTTGTCAATTCCCTTTAGAATCTTAAAGACCTGTATCAAGTCACCTCTGAGTCTACGCTTTTTTTTTAGGGAAAACAGATTCATATGTTTTAGTCGATTTTCTTATGATTTATTTTTGATATTTGGATTCAGTTTTGTGGCTCGCCGTTGTACTTTTTTTCCAATTTGTGATATATTTAATCTATATTCAGATTCCTCACATTATATAGAAATATATTATTTGTAACAGCAGGCCACAGCTCCCTTGAGCTTTTGTTATGGTTCCCATGGGGATACTACACTTCCCCCAACCCCTTCCTCAGGCCCGAGTTTCCACCCCACCACCCCAACCACCACACTCAAGAGTATGCAGTCTCCCATGATTTATAGATAGATAAATAAATAAATAAGTAAACAAATAAATAAATAAATAAATAAATAAGTATATAAATAAATATATAGACAAATGAATGAATAAATAGGTAAATAAGTAAATGAGTAGATAAGTAAATAAGTAAATAAGTAGATAAATAGATAAATAGATAAATAAATAAGTAAATAAGTAAACAAGTAAATAAGTAAACAAGTAAACAAGTAAACAAGTAAACAAGTAAACAAGTAAACAAGTAAATAAGTAAACAAGTAAATAAGTAAACAAGTAAACAAGTAAACAAGTAAACAAGTAAATAAGTAAACAAGTAAACAAGTAAACAAGTAAACAAGTAAACAAGTAAACAAGTAAACAAGTAAACAAGTAAACTAGTAAACTAGTAAACTAGTAAACTAGTAAAAAAGTAAACTAGTAAACTAGTAAACTAGTAAACTAGTAAACTAGTAAACAAGTAAACTAGTAAACAAGTAAACAAGTAAACAAGTAAACAAATAAACAAGTAAACAAGTAAACTAGTAAAAAAGTAAACAAATAAACAAGTAAATTAGTAAATTAGTAAATAAGTGAATAAGTAAATAAGTAAATTAGTAGATAAGTAAATAAATGAATAAATAAATAAATGAATGAATAAATAAATGAATAAATATATAAATGAATGAATAAATAAATGAATAAATAAATAAGTAAATAGATAGATAAATAAATACGTAAATAAGTAGATAAGTAAATAAGTAAATAGATAAATAAATAAATAAATAAATAAATAAAATAAAATAAAGTCTGTTCGTTGTTGAAACTAGTAAACTAGTAAACTAGTAAACAAGTAAACTAGTAATCAAGTAAACAAGTAAACAAGTAAACAAGTAAACAAGTAAACAAGTAAACAAGTAAACAAGTAAACAAGTAAACAAGTAAACAAGTAAACAAGTAAACAAGTAAACAAATAAACAAGTAAACAAGTAAACAAGTAAACAAGTAAACAAGTAAACAAGTAAACAAGTAAACAAGTAAACAAGTTTACTTGTTTACTTGTAAACAAGTGGTATTAACACTAAAAAACATGAACTTGAACACTTTCTTAAACAACACAACATACACATTGCAATTTTACAAGAAACAAAATTAAGACACTCACACAAAACACCATCATTTCATAATTACACCACCATCAGACAAGACCGGACTGACGGCAATGGCGGTGGACTCATCACCCTGATCCACCATTCCATCTGTTTTGTGGACACAAGTGCCACAACCAAAATTCTCCTCCCTACCACAGATAACACAACAGAAACCCAATCCATTCGTATCCGCACAGGCAACAATTCAACACTAACAATAGTTAACATGTACATTCCCCCCCAATCATCCCCCACAGTTCCAAACACCTTCAGACCTCAACTCAGCCAACTAACCTCAATCCCCAACCTGATCATGGGTGGTGACTTCAACGCCAAGTCGTCTGCCTGGTTTGTCGACAACCCTGACACAGACAGAGGGCTTGATATACAGACTCAATTCGACTCATTGACTATCATGAACAACACGCATAATCATACACATATCCCATACCAAGCCCTCTACACTCCCTCCTCTCCTGATATCACCTTTTGCTCCCCCTGCCTAACCCCAACAACATCATGGAGAGTGGTTGGAGCCCTTGGCTCTGACCACCTTCCAATCATCATCACCACCAAAACAAGATGCACCCCAGCTGGCCACAGACACACTTACACCAATTACAAGAGAGCTAACTGGGAAGCCTTTACTGAAGAGACAGAACAACATTTTGAAACACTTAACAGTACACCAATCACAAACATAAACAATGCTGTGCACGCTTTTAATACAATCATACAAAACGCAGACAAGAGATACATCCCTAGAGGCAACAGAAAATCACACAACCCCAACTTCACACCAGAAATCCAAGACCTCATCAGACAACGTGACACACTTAAACACGATACCCCCACACCTATCCCTCAAAACATAGCAGACCAAATACAAACACTAAACACTGTGATTGCCAATAAAATACATGAACAAAAAACACAAAATTGGCAAAACTTTATCAATACACTTGATCACAAAACAAACACCAGCAAACTGTACAAAACACTCAACAGCATCACACTATCCAACACTAACACTACACGCTCTCACGCAGCAATAATCACAACAACAGATAATCTACCCTCAAACAGACAACAAGCAAACGCACTCGTACGTCATTTTGCACAGACGAGCCATCTTACATCTCACCCTGACGACCGACGCACCATTCGACGTAAGAAAGACTTCCCCACAGACTCAGACTATACACCCTTCATAGACAGTCAGACAAAACTCATAATGCATAATCTCAAGCACTCATCTGCCTGTGGCCCTGATAACATAAGCAACATCCACCTAAAACACATTGGACCACAAGGTATACACGCACTCACAAACATTGCAAACTACAGCTATTCACACAACACTATACCCGACATCTGGAAGCATGGTAAAATAATCACCATTCCAAAACCGAACAAAGACCCAACAATCCCAACATCGCACCGCCCAATCACACTTCTCTGCACCCCCTCTAAAGTCATTGAACGCCTAATACTTAAACTTGTCACACCATATATTCCCCTTGCTGACTCACAACACGGCTTTAGGCCACTACACTCCACAAACACTCTTCTGACAAACCTCACACAAAGAATTTTTGATGGCATCAATTCAGATAGGCCCCACCAAAGAACACTTCTTATAACATTGGACATTAGTAAAGCTTTTGATGCTATCCCCCGCCACAACCTAACAAATAAAATATATAACACAGACATGCACACTAACACCAAAAGATGGCTGGCCAATTATCTGGCAGGCAGGAATGCTCATGTGTCATATAATGGCCAATCATCGCACATCAGAAACATTAAGAACGGAGTACCACAGGGCTCAGTTCTATCCCCCCACATTATTTAATCTATACATGCATGACTTACCCACACCAGACACCTCAGAAATACAAATCTCTTCCTACGCAGACGACATAACAATCACATGCACACATCGTAACACAGACAAAGCTGCAGAAATAATCCAGCCTTACCTTGACACACTCAACACATGGTTCATCACAAACAGACTCAAAATAGCTCCAACCAAATCTACAGCAACACTTCTCACCAACTGGACAAAAGAACACAAATACATACCTCATCTCTACATCAACAACACTCTAATACCACACACAAACACACCGAAAATTCTTGGTGTAACATACGATACATCCATGTCTTTCAAACAACACCTCACAAACATAAAAAACAAATGCACACCTAGACTTAACGCACTTAAGTCAATCACAGGAACAACATTTGGACAAAACAAAGAAACTAATATAACAATATACAAACAATGCATACGCTCAGTGATGAATTATGCGAGTCCTGCATGGGCTCCTAATCTCAGTGAGACACACCACAACACCCTTCAAATCATACAAAACAAAGCCCTAAAAACAATTACAGGCTGCACAAATACATCACCTACAGACCATTTACACCATGAAACAAAAGTCCTCAAAGTCAAGGACCACCTCGACATGAGAGGCACACAAACACTTGCTGCAGCCACCACAAACACATCACACCCGCTACACTACATAGCAGAACACCCACACACACCAAGAAACATTAAAACTACACCCAAAGACCTTTATTACGCACAGATACTCTCTTCTCTTCCTCCACAACCACCAAATACCAGCCTCCGGAAACATATTCATAATCATATCACTCACCGCTCCATTAACACACTGAAAGACAACACACTGCTGCATGCCAGACCCCCTGATATCCACCCTTCTGAATCCTCTCTCCCACGAAAGGACAGAGTCCACTTGGCCAGACTGCGATGCGGTCACCACCCAGCACTTCTAAGCTACCAGAAGAGGCTGGACGACCGTGTTGTGAACAGCTGCCCAGGATGTAACACTTCACTCCATACCATACAACACATAATGGAAGACTGCATTATACACAATCATGCACGCAAACAACACAACATACACTCTATAAAGGATTTGTGGGAAAACCCAGTTCTCGGCTGTGGCCTTCCTTGGGGAGACGGGACTGCTCGGACAGACAGTCTAGGGAACGACAACAACAACAACAACAACAACTAGTAAACAAGTAAACAAGTAAACTAGTAAACTATTAAACAAGTAAACAAGTAAACTAGTAAATTAGTAAATAAGTGAATAAGTAAATTAGTAGATAAGTAAATAAATGAATAAATAAATAAATGAATGAATAAATAAATGAATAAATAAATAAATTAATAAATTAATAAATGAATAAATAAATAAGTAAATAGATAGATAAATAAATAAATAAATAAATAAATAAATAAATAAATAAATAAATAAATAAATAAATAAATAAATAAATAAATAAATAAGATAAAATAAAGTCTGTCCGTTGTTAGGGCTGAAGGTGTAGGTTCACCCTCATGACACCAGACAATTCTAATCAAATGACAATAGGCTAAGATATGGTTGTTATACCCTTCCTCGCCTCCTATTCTTGAATATGTCATATATAAATAAAGATAACAAGTGCCGCTTTAGTATGTGGCCTACGAACATTTTTTTCTGGTATAGTATTGGCCTACCTATTTAACGCGCCAAGGAACGCGCCCAGCTCTGCAGTATATATAGCTTGTAATTTTGAAGTAATATCAGTTCTCCGTCTGTGTTACCTTTGTCATCACTGTTCAACAGAGGTACGTTTTTCAAATTTTACCATTACGTTTTAATGTTGTTTTTTTCAACATAGGTTAGGTTAGGTTAGGTTAGGTTAACATTTTTAAAGTATTGTTGTTTGTTTTAAAAAATTCCTGAGGTAGGACCCATTCAAATAGGGTAGGCCACATTCTATGCCAGTTTCAAAAAGGTAAGCCATATACTATTAAAGCGGCACCAAATAACATTCCTTTGCGTGTCACAATGGCGTATTTGATGTCCATCCCCTCTCATTATCACAAACTCTCGTGATCGATTTTGTACATTTGCTATCGAAGTACACAAGTCAAAGGTGATGGATAAGATCGAAGTTAAACACCTCCTAGGCTAAGTTTCCCCACCATATACACGTGAAAAGTTTAAGAGAATTAGCGTCGATATGACACAATAGGGGCCTGCTGTTGGATCTCCTTCACGCACTCACCATTTACTATTACCATACACCCATTATTTCATCATTTCTTTCACCACCGCCACCCGTGGGGCCTAGTCTTCTCGTATCATAACCATTTCACCACTCCAATGGGAGTGACATTTCACTCAAAAAAAAAAAAAAAAAAAAAAAAAAATCCCCTCCACCTCCACCCCCTCTTCCCCCTCCCCTTCCACCTCCACCTTCCTCCCCCACTCGTCGTCTGCTCAAGTCCCACTTGGGACCGAGAACGGGTCACGGGTCCCACCTGAAAGAATAAGACATCAACTTGACAACCGGAACGAATCGGCTGCACAATTAATTCCCAGCCTCTCCCCTTCCCGCCCTCCTCCTCCTCCTCCCCCTTCTCTTCCTCATCAACCCCACCCCCACCCCCATCCCCCCTCTCTCCTCCGCCTCCTTCATCTTCTGCGACCACCTTCCCGACCTGCGACCCCGTCCCCGTCCCATTCTCCTCCTCCTCCTTCTCCTCTTCCTCCTTCTCCTCCTCCTCCTCCGTGATATTAATGACCTCCATTCGTCAATGCCAGTTCGAGGGAGGTCAGATCAAGTCGAGTCGTTAACCCTATGAGACCAAGATTCCCTTCGGATGAAGGAAATCGCCCGGTGGCAGGTGGAATAAGCCAAACCAGGTGAAAGTTAGGATCCTACGCCAGGAGGCGCTGAATAGCTGTGGCCAAAGCAGTCACCTGTCTTTAGGCACAACAAGAATTATTTCAATTTTTTTCGATGAAGGGTAGCTAAGGCCCCTCAAAGGTGATAAAGATTGCTTGGCGTTAGTCAGAACAAAGGTAATCTAGATCAGAGGTTCTCAACCTTTCCTTGTGTACCCTGTACTTATGTCTTGCTGTTCAGTATCCTCCTAGAAACCCCATCACTAGTGAACAGAACCCTAGCTAATCTAGATCAGATGTTCTCAACCTTTCCTTATGTACCCTGTACTTATGTCTTGCTGTTCATTATCCTCCTAGAAACCCCATCACTAGTTAATAAAACCCTAGCTAATCTAGATCAGAAGCTCTCAACTTTTCCTTATGTACCCTGTACTTATGTCTTGCTGTTCATTATCCTCCTAGAAACTCCATCTGTTCATTATCCTCCTAGAAACCCCATCACTAGTGAAGAAAACCCTAGCTAATCTAGATCAGAAGTTCTCAACCTTTCCTTATGTACCCTGTATTTATGTCTTGCTGTTCATTATCCTCCTAGAAACCCCATCACTAGTTAACAGAACCCTAGCTAATCTAGATCAGATGTTCTCAACCTTTCCTTATGTACCCTGTACTTATGTCTTGCTGTTCATTATCCTCCTAGAAACTCCATCTGTTCATTATCCTCCTAGAAACCCCATCACTAGTGAAGAAAACCCTAGCTAATCTAGATCAGAAGCTCTCAACCTTTCCTTATGTACCCTGTACTTATGTCTTGCTGTTCATTATCCTCCTAGAAACTCCATCACTAGTGAATAGAACGCTAGCTCATCCACAAACTATCACTAGCTTTCGATTCATGGTCCTATTTGTGAACCACTGTGGCCCACAAGGGCTCATTGAACCATAGGTTGAGAACCACTAATCTAGAGGACCATTTCTGGTCTTTTTCCCCGGCGAAGGGCGAAGGAAGTTTGCCCCGGAGCACAGCATTTTGCCCCCACCTTCACACCAAAAGTCAAGTAAGGATCTTAGCCCCAAAGAGCCCAATAATCCGCTTAAAAAGTCAATCCACTAAGACGAAAAAAAAAGAGACGAAACCCTCTATAAGTCAAAAGTCAAGTCTACTTGTAGTTGGGGGGGTGAAGGTCAGGGGGGAGGGATAGGATGACCTGGGCGACTGGACGGATCGACCTCCCCATTCCCCCCCATCCACCCCTCCTTCCCGAGATATTCGTCTACGTCAGACGGTAGGGTTCCCGGAGTGAGGTCAGGGTGATTGGTTCGTTGAGGAGAGCGGAGGGCTAAAAGAGGAGACATAAAAGGGGGAGGAGGAGGAGGCGGAGGAGGAGAGGGAGGTGGTGGGGAAGACGGAGTAGATGAAGAAGCAGTAGGTAGCGGGAACAGGAGGTAGAAGAGCAGTTCTAGCAGGAAAAAGAGAAGTGACAGCAGAGGGAGCAGAGGGAGGGAAGCAGGAACACAAGAACAAGAAAGAGGAAGAGGAGGAGGAGAATCAAGAGCAGAAGGATAAGGAAGAGATGAAGTAGGAGGGGGAGGAGGGTAGGGAGGAGGGTCGTCAGGTCGCGATAATTACGGGGAGTGAACTCGCCGGTGAGACCCCCCCCCTCCCCCTTCGGACGCCCGCCTGTCACGCGACCGGTGACGTCTTCATCAGGAGAGAACCAACGTTCCTCCCGAAGGCGCCCTCGCTGTGTCACTCACGAAGTCCTTCTAAAGTCAAGTACTCCTGCAGACACCTGTCCCTGACCTAGGTCTTTTGTTGTTAGGCCATCTGGTCAATGTCTCTATGCCGTCCGAAAGGTCAAATTCTTACGAGTGATTTTTGTAAACAAAATGTCTCAATGAAATAACAATAGAAATGTGTATTTACACAACTCTTATGAGTCAGGGTTGTGTGTGTCGAAGAGTTGTTTCATCTGTGACTTGGTCCTGTGTTACCTGGAACGCGTAAGATTATGGCACATGACACTAACACATACAACTATCTATCTTTCTATTCATCTATATACCAAACACTTTTCCCCCTTACAAGAGAGGTAGCCACCCATTCCACTCCCATCTACCTCCCCCTCCCCCTCCCATCTTAGCTCCTCGTGGATGACGGGTCATCCCTGTATCCCGCCAACTGCCCAGGGTCAGAAGCAGTAGAACACAAGATACAACTGAAAAACAAAAATATGAAGAAATTGTTAATTATTCCAGAGAGCAATAACAAATGGAATTGATGGCTGTGAGACAAGAATGGAGTGATAACTAAATAGATGCATATCTATTAAAAATAAATAGATAGACAAACACAATAGACAGGTAGTTATGTAAATAGACAGGTAGATAGATAGACAGATATAGATCGATATACAGATACACATAAATAGATAGACAGAAAGACATACAGATATAGTTATATAGTTAGACACGTTAGAGAGGAGTTGTAGACAGACAGATAAAACACAATAGACAGGTAATTATGTAGATAGACAGGTAGATAGACAGACAGATATAGATCGATATACAGATATACATAAATAGACAGACAGACAGACAGACAGATAGATAGTTATATAGTTAGACACGTTAGATAGGAGTTGTAGACAGACAGATAGAATTACTAAAAGTTGACAAAGTTGACAGAACTACCTTTACTATACAGAGAAACAAGAACAAGACAAATCAAACTGGATTCTTGTTGGTCGTAGCTCATTATTATCCAATGCAGTTTGTCACAAAAGCAATTGATCCCTTTTGCTCGTTTTTGCTCCGCTAAACACATTCTGAAAGAGACAAACATAGCCGTTATTCCCACGTAGTTACAACAACTTCAGGATCATCATCAGCACTTCAGCAGCAGATGAAACATCTCAGCACACAGGGTGTCAAGTCCGTCACGCGTAAGAGCAAAGCCTCCCTTGTAGAATAATCTGCAGTGTGCGTTAGTATTGATAGTTTGATAGTTTGATATCAATAGTGAAGATCCATATAGGGTAACAATGATATTGATTCAGTATATTGTATCAATTAAAGTGATTGTGTAGTTGAGGAGCCTACGCAAGGAGGCGCTGAGTAGCTGTGGCCAAAGCCGTCACATTTGCCCTATATACGCGCTTTGACTGTTGGGAGCAGTTAACAGTCACTGTTGGGAATCGGAATGAAGTGCGGGATTCGAACCCACATCTAAGCGAATGCGATGATGTCACCAGCTTAATTCCTTGACAGCTCGCCTAGTATGAGAAAGTCATACCTAATCTTGTCTTACCTTTTCACCAACTCTGATTCAAATCACGGCACCAGGAGTCACATCCAGCGGGTCGTAATCACCCCTGGCGAGTTGGACCAGTGTCACACTGTCCGGCGCGGCCGTTGCGGCTTGTTATTGGCTATAGTAAAGTCTCCCTTATTAGGAGTCATTAGACTCGGAATGTTATGATAGTATTTTAACCACGGGGGAGCTGGTGGTCATTATATAAATGTGATTTTATTAAGTTAATTGAACTGGCCCATAACCTGGCTGTATCCGTTGTCAGCGCATTGCGGGTCACCGGCATTACACCACACCTCGTGTCCGGTAAGTCAGAGGCCAAGACTCATAGCACAAGGTCTCTGGTCACTCTCGTGTCCCGCGAACCTCCCCATGGCTCCAGCCGGCGATGACCTGACCTTGTGCCCCTCAGCAGAGGGGCACACAGGGACCGCGACAAATTGGCTACCTGTTCCGCGGGGCCCCTGCCGTTAGTATAGGGGGCGTGGGGGAATGGAGGGAGTTGGTGGGTGTGGGGGGGGATGATTCGGGTAGAGAGCAAGTCGAAGTAGTGTGAGGTGAGGAACAGGTGGGAGTATTCCGGGAAGTGGGCGGGGGGGGGGAGTCACGAAGGGGAGTGTGGGACCTCAAAAGAAAAAAATAAATAAAGAAATAGGAGGTGTTGACGCTTACGACGGGAGACTCCTCTCACCTAAATAATAAAATCTACTGACGTTAGCCAGAAGAAAATCATCACAATTCTCTACCCGTGATAAAATGGTCAATCCTTTCAGTAGTTATATTTATATATCTATGAACATTTTTAGAAGCTCTGCCAAGGGATTCGAACCCTGACCTGTGCGTGCATAATCACGAAGCCAAGACGCTAGCAACCGAGCCACGTGCGATGGTACCAAAGGACTGTACAAGTCCCCGACCACACTTCACGTAGCTACAGAAGACGTAGTCTCATTTTCATCCAATCCCCATATTAGGCGAGCCCTCTGACAAGTTGTTTATGTTTAAGACAGATTGCACATTTTTAGAAGCTCTGTCAAGGGACTCGAACCATATTCTCTTTGTGGCCTAAACGTCACCACTGAGAACATACAGTGCAGCTGGATGTTGAGGTTGAAGCTAGTTCTCAAGGTTTAGGTACTGGAGACCATACCAAGCCCAGCAACCCTGGACTCTGGCTCAATGGGAACAGTGACTGCCCAAGACACCACTGGAGATGCACTGTAGCCTCTTACCTCACTGCAACGACTGGACCCGAGCCCACGGTGAGCTAGACAAGGCGGCACAGGTCAGCAATGGTTTCTCTGATAGAGAGGTACAAAATGCCAACAAGAACTCTGACAAATTGTTTAAGACGTTATCACACTGAGCTATTTTTCCTCCGATCTCCAACTAATCGGCGATACCGCCCACCTCCAGCACTTTTTCCGCTGTAAAATCACTTTGGTAAGCTATTTTGTTTTCTCAACAATTTACATAGAATGTCATCTGATATGCTGGACGAAAATTATTTTCCTCCAGCATATAATCAGATTC
>NC_134797.1:15728384-15735884 GCF_046742065.1 Oratosquilla oratoria | reverse complement strand
CATGTATGTCCATACACACACACATTCACACACACACATACACACACACATACACACACACGCGCACGCACACACACACACACACACACACACACACACACACACACACACACACACACACACACACAAACTTTCAATCTCTGAACGGGGCTCGATTTCGTCTTCTGGCCCATTCCAAAACTTCTCTCTATCTTCGTCGTCGTCTTCGTGGCTGTCACCTTCGCTGTGCTGTTTCTCAAACCCTAAATTCTCTCTTTCTCTCTAAATCAATTCCCTATCAATTTATCTGTAGGCTCTTATCAACTTTGCCGCATTCTCTAGCTATGCAAACACACAGGGCAAAGGATATCTGTTTCATTACAGCTTAGTGCCTCCTTAGGAACTTCCCCCCAAATCTTTTTCCTAATCTAATCTTTCAAAATATGTTTAACACGAGTTTTCCTTGTCCTACTTTTCCTAATTTCTCTTGACTTTTTTATATATTTTCGGAAATTATCTCTCAAATCTTCTCTTTCGCATTTTACGGTATAAACGTACCTCTTTGCTGAATAAGATCGTCTGGGGTTGGAACAAAACATTTAATTATGCTGAATTTATCTCTACATTTCATGAAGCCCAAGTTAAGAGGATTGATGAAATAACTTTAACTTTTTACGGCAAAACGTCCTCTGCTAAAAAAAAGTTGTCTGACAATAGAGTTAAAGACTTAAACATACCGAATTCGACTTAGTAACGATGTAGTAAACGTTGAAGCAATTGGTTGTTCTAAGAGAAGATTAGATAGATTTATGAGTGAAGATGATAAGTGATAATGGACATGGAACTGCCTAGTGTAGGCCTTATGGTCTCTTGTAGCCTCCTCCATTGTTATGTTCTTATATACAAATGGGAGTTCAGCATCTTTCACGTCACTTCAGCACCTCTTCCGGTATGTACCCTCGCCTTCCTTGTCCTTCATGAGTGCGCTAGTGCCGTAATCGGTATCATGCTGGTCTCGCATTTGCTTAGTTATTGGTTCGATTCCCGCACTTCCCTCCGGTTCTCAGCAGTAACTGTTACCTGTTCCAACAGTCCAAACGCATAGGGCAAAGATGAAGGCTTTGGCTACTGCATTGGGATTACCGTCACTCAGCGTAGACTCCTTACTTTCTTCTTCACCTGCCCTTTATCGCCCTCAATTATCTTCTTCCCAAACGCTTCCTTCTCCCCCTTATGGTCTCCTCCGCGTCTCTCTCGGCACCTGAAGGGATTCGTCCTCAAGTTCTCGAGGTGAGAGTCCAGAAGTGCGAGATGCGTCGACCCCCGAAGTCGCTTCGGCGGATTCTTCGCCATCTCTTGAAGTGACACCTTGGCGTTGAGGACGATGTGGAGGAAGCAGACGAAGATCACGGGATGCAAGAGGACCGGGTTGGTTGTGTGGTGCGTTTTTTGTTCATATACAGACATCATGAAAGACACTGGTCCTGCATATCCCTGTCTAATTTGACAAAGACTGGGAGTCCTCTTTCCTTTCCCTACTAGAACCTAAGCACAATTACAACCCAAACTAAAAAAAAAAAAAAAAATTCTCTCACCGGTCACCTACCTTGGCACAAGGTCACGACATCACCTACCCTTTACCTGCGCGACACCTACCTGCACACGCGGCCTCACCTCGGCGACACCCAGGCGAGAACCTGGAGGTGAGATGGTCTGGCACCTTGAGGCGACGTTGGTACCTGCGGTGGACCGGACCGTGCGCCGTGGGGAACTCCACTTCACGCGTACTTACCGAGCTACTAACAGGTCTGTGCACACAACCATACACTCCAAAGCAAAAACTCGGTAACATATAAAGAGATTAACGAGTAAATGCAAACCTATACAAACAAGAGTGTTTTGTATTATTGAGGAATAGACCAGAAAGAATACCCACAGTACCTACCTACATACCTACATAACTACCTACCTACCTACCTACCTACATACATACATAGACATACATACATACACACATACATACATACATACATACATTCACACATACATACATGTATACATACGCACATACACACATATATACATACATACACACATACATACATGTATACATACGCACATACACACATATATACATACATATATACATACATACATACATACATACACACATACATATATACATACATACATACATACATTCATATATGCACACATACATACATACATACATACACACATGCATACATACATACATACATACATACATACATACATACATACATACACACATGCATACATACATACATACATACATACATATATACATATATACATACATACATATATACACACATACATACATACATATGAATACACATGCATACATGCACACATACATACACACACATATATACATACATACATACACACATACATACATACATACATACATACACACATACATACATACATACATGCATACACACACACATACATACATACATACATACATACATACATACATATATACATACACACATACAGAGGCTTTCTGGTGGTATTGAGTAAATCCCTCTCTTCCTAGAGGAACGGTCTGTTTCCGTAATTAGCCAAATTAAACAAAATTTGAAAAATAAGAAATTATATCAGATGTTTTTGTTGTGAAGGACAAATGCGTAGTCAACTCTTCGTCGTGATAAGAAATAAACACCAGGTTTTGTTGAAAAAAAATGGACTCGGGTAAGAACCATTTGTTTGTCTATGGCCCTGTTCACACTAGCGGTTTCAATCACGGCGGTTGAATTGTAATGTAAGTCAATGAGGCGTTCCTTGACTATGCGGTATCGCAGCGGTTTCCGCGCGGTACAAACCGCTAGTGTGAACATGGCTCAAGGACAATTCCCAGTTTGGTCTACTCTCTCTTTCATTAGATCTCTCAAGAGTCACTTGTTCCATTGGACCATATAGGCTAACTTCCTGGATTTGCCCATCCTCTATGATAACATGAACGATAAAGGTTACCATATCTGCATTTATTGCCAGAATAGTTTGTGTTCTTCCATAACATCATAATAAGAATGAACTCTTCTTCGTTATGTAAAATGAGTTTTACTGTCTAATGTGATAATAAGAACGATAAAGGTTACCATATCTGCATTTATCGCCAGAATAGTTTGTGTTCTTCCATAACATCATAATAAGAATGAACTCTTCTTCGTTATGTAAAATGAGTTTTACTGTCCTCTGTAATAATATGAACGATAAAGGTTACCATATCTGCATTTATCGCCAGAATAGTTTGTGTTCATCCATAACATCATAAGAAGAATGAACTCTTCTTCTTTATGTAAAATGAGTTTTACTGTCTAATGTAACCAAATCTTGATAACATTGATTTATATACAATGCTATGTTGTATGTGGAAGATTTTTTATATTTGCATTCCTTCATCCAGTTTTAGAAAAATTAAGATTATCCTACGTTGTAGAATGGTTCATTTCTCCCAATTGCACGAGGTTGCACCTCCTGATCTCCAATCCGGTCTCCAAGAAAGGATGCCTATGCTAGGAGAAGGCTTCGAGGAATTCCCTCTCGTTGTGACGAAGGACAAGACACTAGCAGGCTTTGCACAGCGAAACAAAGTGACAGTAGGTCGCCTCCAGCGAAAAATCCAGCTTTGGTACGATTGGAGTCAAATAGCAGAGGTGTGACCTCCCCCCCCCACCCACCCACCCACACACACACACACACACACACACACACACACACACACACACACACACACACACACACACACACACACACACACACGCACACACACACACACACACACACCCCTACCACATCCCACCACTGCAATACTGGAGGAAGAACACGGGCAACCCCCACCACCACCACCACCACCACCTTTGGTGGTGAACAAAGTGCACTGCCAATACTACGACAACCAATGTTACCTCTATGACTACTTCCACCAGGAACACCTCTACCACTACCGGTGTCCGGACATAATCCCTCCTGGACACAATCCCCCCGGACAAAATCCCTCCTGACAATATCCCTCCTGGACAGAATCCCCCCAAGACAATATCCCCCCTGGACAGAATCCCTCCTAGAGTATATGTTTATGTATAGGTATTTTGTCCGGGGGGATTGTGTCCGGGAGGGATTATGTCCCGGATCCCCGCTACCACCACTTCCCTTATGGAACTGTGCAGTGAAGGCTGGCAGGATCTGTCTACAATAGACAATTCATTGGCTCCACTCATACCAATGGCCATGGTCGACAGCGCTTTTGTATGTTATCTCAATATATTTCATACAGATTTCCATATATCCAACTTTCTACATAAGTCCGTTCCAAGTCGTGGTTCCCTCTGTGAGCTGGTTTAGAGGATGGAATCTACGTCTCACCCGTGTTGCTTATTTTTTCACCCAGTCCTCCGATCAATAATCATAAGGACGTTGCAAATACGCTGAGAACAACACCCAACAAACCACCTAAAAAATACCCTTCCCCTCCACATGGATCCGGGACATAATCCCTCCCGGACACAATCCCCCCGGACAAAATACCTCCGGACAATATCCCTCCTGGACAAAATCCCTCCGGGACACAATCCCCCCGGACAAAATACCTCCGGACAATATCCCTCCTGGAAAAAATCCCTTCCACACATGCACCCATGGCTGTCCTTAAATCAACACAACTGGTTTGAAACAGCACTAGCGCGAATAAAAACAGGACACTCGCACTTCACATATGGCCACGCTGTGGCAGATGTCACAGAGGAAAAGGCGAAGAAGATTTTGAGAGAAAGGGAGATTGAGAAACGAGGATAGCGAGACCGGGCGAAGGAGGAAAGACGGGCAAGAGGGAAGCTTCGGGTGAAAAATGAAAGAAGAGGAAGAAAAGGCAAATGGATGAAAATAACGAAGTAAATAAAGCGAGGAAAATGAAGAAAATTGTGCATTGGGATTAGAAGGAAATATGACTAGTTTTGTTATCATTTGTCTGATTTTCATTTATTATTAGTTATATGTTAATTTATTATTATTTACTATTTACCTGTTTGTTTATTATTTAACTATACCTATGCATTTATTTATGTATTTTATTTGTTATTTACATTATTATAGTTTTTATTGATTATCTTATCATTATTATGATTTTTTTTCGCATCCAACCTAGATATGGACCAAAAGGTCTCCTGTCGGCATGCTCTGCCTTTGTAATCCTTTGTAAGAGATAATGGTCGAAGATGGAGAGAAAAGAGAGGTAAAGGGAGAAAACAGAGAGAGGGTGGAAGTGGTGAAGAGAGAAAGGAGAATTATTGTAGGAAGGTGCCGGTATAATATATGGCCTACCTTTTGGATGTGGCCTACGAAATGTTTTTTTTTTTGTATGTTATATGGCCTACCTTTCCAATTAGGTTAGGTTAGGTTAGGTTAGGTTAGGTTAGGTTAGGTTAGGTTAAGTTAAGCTGTTAGGTTAAGTTAGGTTAGGTTAGGTTAGGTTAGGTTAAGTAAAACTAAGTTAATTAAGTTAAGTCAAGTCAAGTTAAGTTAAGTTAAGTTAGGCTTAGGTTAGGTTAGGTTAGGTTAGGCTAGGTTAGGTTAGGTTAGGCTAAGTTAGGTTGGTTAAGGTTAGGTTTGGTTAAGTTAGGTTAGGTTAGCTTAGGTTAGCTTAGGTTAGGTTAGCTTAGGTTAGGTTAGCTTAGGTTAGCTTAGGTTAGCTTAGGTTAGCTTAGGTTAGCTTAGGTTAGCTTAGGTTAGGTTAGGTTAGCTTAGGTTAGCTTAGGTTAAGAGGTAGGCCACGTACTATATCGGCACCTGTTGGAAAACAAAAGAGAAAGTAGAGAGAAATATAAAAAAATATATGAGGCGAATTGGGTGAGGGGTGAGGGGTGCGGGGGTGTTATGGGAGGTTGGGGGTTCGAAAGGGGCGTCAGCCCACGGCTGGAGATCGACCTAAAGTCAGGAGCCAATTAGCAGACAACCCCGGACGAGGCCGGCCCAGGCCAAGCCAGGTCATTCACATTAGCTACACCTGTCGTGGAGTTGATGACTCTATCGCGGTCCTCACCTGACCATCACCCCCCTTTCCCCCCTCTCTTCCCCCTCTGAGGTCAATCTCCAACATGTCCTTTCCCACTTCCCTCTCACACCACCACCATCACCACTTTCTGAGGGCGAGGCGACAATGACGCTTGCAGAGGTCACAAAAGAAGGGTTCTTCAAAGCTCAGTCCCTTTCGACAGTATGGAATGAAGGCCTGGGGGTGGGGGTGGGGGTGGTGGGTATCACAACTGAATAAAACCACCTGCTGTCGCTTTGTAAAATTGCATGATGGAAAATAAACCAGATTAGATATATCTATCGGGCCACTGAAAAGATGAATCGCATTAGGCTCAGCACATGGTGTGTCTCCTTAGCTGAATAAAATCGTCCAGTCACAAATAGAATTGACAACTTAGTGAGCGCTTTCAAGGGGCAAAGGATACGGGAAGGATCTTGATCCTTTTCCAGAGATTCAACTTCGACAGGAACTTGATGTCCTTTGGGAACAGGGTCCTCCTCGACCTTGGTCGAAGCTTCATGAGTGTCACTTGCACGTGAATCCAAGAACGACATGGAGTTTTGTCATCAAAATGGTAAATGATTGATTCAAGCAAGAGATTGAACTACAACAGTAACTACAACACAGTGTGTTTTGTAAATTCATGTGAATAAGTTGCATAAACACGGCAAAGGAAACATGGAGTGGAAGTGAAGTGTGTTTTGTAAATCCATGTGAACAAGTTGCATAAACACGGCAAAGGAAACATGGACTGGAAGTGACGTGTGTTTTGTAAATCCATGTGAACAAGTTGCATAAACACGGCAAAGGAAACATGGACTGGAAGTGAAGTGTGTTTTGTAACTCCATGTGAACAAGTTTCATAAACACGGCAAAGGAAACATGGACTGGAAGTGAAGTGTGTTTTGTAAATCTATGTGAACAAGTTGCATAAATACGGCAAAGGAGACATGGACTGGAAGTGAAGTGTTTTTTGTAAATCCATGTGAACAAGTTGCATAAACACGACAAAGGAAACATGGACTGGAAGTGAAGTGTGTTTTGTAAATCCATGTGAACAAGTTGCATAAACATGGCAAAGGAGAAATGGACTGGAAGTGAAGTGTGTTTTGTAGATCCATGTGAACAAGTTGCATAAACACGGCAAAGGAAACATGGACTGGAAGTGAAGTGTGTTTTGTAAATCCATGTGAATAAGTTTCATAAACACGGCAAAGGAAACATGGAGGACTGGAATTGAAGCGTTTATTCCTGACGTTGAAAGTCAATAGACGAAACGTCAGGAATAAACGCTTCACTTCCAGTCCTCCATGTTTCCTTTGGCGTGTTTATGAAGTGTGTTTTGTATTTCTGAGTATTTATACAACACCGAATCTTCCGATTTAACGTTATTGTTATCGTCAACAACCACATTATCGTTATTGGTGTGGTCGTCTTCG
>NC_134797.1:15713384-15723384 GCF_046742065.1 Oratosquilla oratoria | reverse complement strand
AGAGGGGTGTTTCCATTGCATTGACTGCCGTTTGGTCTCTGGCTCGAAGTGATGGACCCAACACTCATCTTGCATGAGGAAACGTTCAAGGAAACTGACCGGATCTGCTTCAAAAAGTGCCAAGTTTGCCTGCGACATGACCAGCCTGGTGTGTTTTTGATCGGAGGTCTAAAGGCGTGGCGCTCACCGAACGGACACCTTCGACATGTCAAGTTCCTTGTGCAGAATGTTCTCTACTTGTTCACGGGAGATGCCTCCGGTATTAGCTAACTGATTAATAGACGTTTGTCATCCATCACCACGTGGTGAACACGGGCGTTGTTTTCTTGGGTGGTTGCTGGGGCAGGACCTCCCGACCTTGGGTCGTCTCCAAGGCTCTCCCTAACCCTCTTGAATTTATCTTCCCACTTTTGCACAGATGATAAAGCAGGAGCATCATCCCCTAGTGCAGAAGCCATGTCAGCGTTAATATCCTTGGGGAATAGCCCCTTTTTCTGCAGATATTTGATAACACCACGATGCCAAATTTTTATTCATATTTACAAAATGTCTCTGGTTCTTCTTTCCAAAGTCTTGAATTACTGCATCAGCGTCAGTTAATCTCAAAATAAACTGCCGCCATATTCACAAAATGTCTCTAGTTCTTCTTTTCAAAGTCCTGAATTACTGCATCAGCGTCAGTTAATCCGAAAGGAGACTGCCGTTAGTATCAGAAAATGTTGAATTTAATGCATGCAAATTGTCATTGCTGTGGCATAAATCTTTCCGAGTCAGCCTATGAACTTTTAAGCCCACCCTCGTAGATAGATAGATAGATAGGTAGTTAGATAGATAGATAGAGAGATAAATAGATAGATAGATAGATAGATAGATAGATAGATAGATAGATAGATAGATAGATAGATAGATAGATAGATAGATAGATAGATAGATAGGTAGATAGATAGATAAATAGATAGATAGATAGAGAAAGAGAGAGATAGATAGATAGATAGAGAGAGAGAGAGAGAGAGAGAGAGAGAGAGAGAGAGAGAGAGAGAGGCGTCGCGTCGGTCTCCTTATTAACGTCGAAGCCAACCAACCAAATAGAAAAGACGGAATTGAGTCGTCAGCTTGGCAGGCGTGACGAATCAGACACCCCCTTTCCTTCTCCCCCTTCAACCTCCCCCTACCCCCCCCTATCCTCCCCCTAACCCCCCACACAACCCTCCTTTACCTGTGCTTCACTTCCCAAGTCAAACTGTCCAATGTCAAACAGCCACCCTATCCTTACCTCCTTCTTTCACCTAAGTTCAGGTTTGTTGGACAAACAACAGTTTCCCCTGTCTCACTGACAACATTGGGATTTGTATGTGTTTATACACAATCATGTTCAATTGTGATCACAATTTTTAATTTAATGTTTTGGTTATTATAGTGTCCAGCAGACTTAAGTAGTTTATTGGATTTTGTTCCTTTGCAAATCCATCCAACAAAATCGGTGTCATCTTGTATTAGAAAATACCTGGTCCTCCACATGAGGCGCACGCGCGTGCGTGCACACACACACACACACGCACACACACACACACACACACAACTTGACGGCGCATTGGTAGAGTTCCTGGCTGCCACTACGGTGGTCCGGGTTCGAATCCCACCCAGGCCTGAAATAGTTTCAGTATCGCTGCGCTGCGGGTCGTTACTCCAACTCTTGTGGGCGGGCGGGGAGTTGGGTGTGTGTTTGGGTGTAAGGTCACAGCATTATCCATACATCGGTCATATATGAGCTCTCAGCTCTCTTCCGGGAGGGAGAAAGCTGTCGAGCACGAGTCCAACACGTGATCCAAGACCATGGTGAATCACACACACACACGACTTTAAGAGCAAACTAGACACTGCGAGATACAAAGGCGGGACTACACGAGCGTAGCTCCCCTTCCCGTAAGATACAACTAGGTAAATACTAGATAAACACACACACACACACGCGCGGGCGCTGCGCTTCGGGTTCTTACTCCGACTCTCGTGGGCGGGGAGTTGGGTGTGTGTGTGCGTGTAAGGTCATAGCATTACCCATAGATCGGTCATACGAGCTCTGAGCTCTCTTCCGGGAGGGAAATAGCTGTCGATCACGAGTCCAACACGTGATCCAAGGACCAAGGTGAATCACACACACACACACACACACACACACACACACACACACACACACACACACACACACACACACACACACACACACACACACACACACACACACACACACACACACACACACACACACACACACACACACACACACACACACACACACACATACATACACACGTCTCTATAGCACCCTTCTACTTCATTCACAGGTACCTCTAATCCTTTCTCCCCCGTCAATCTTCCTCACCACTCACACCACCCCCTCCTCCTCCTCCTCCTCCTCCTCCTCCTCCTCCTCCTCCTCCCCTCCTTCCCAGCATTGTCTCAGGACGTGCGTTTCCTCCAAGATTAATATAATCACCTGACGTTAACTTGAATAAATTAACCAAAGGTTGTTCGAGATTGTTTGAAACCCTCTTCGGTCTTGAGGTTCCTCTCGCCTGAACAAAATCGCCCGGCGTTAGCCAGAATAAAATCCTTGAAGATGACCGTTCGGGTCCAACGGTTCGAAGTCACCCCTTAGGTCTTCTTTGCTGACCCTCCTCCTCAGACTTCTGAGAGTCTCCGGGTGGCCTAGACTTCCCGCCTTTATTCTCCTAAGCCCATTAAGGGGTCTCTCTCTCTCTCTGTCTCTCTCTCTCTCTCTCTCTCTCTCTCTCTCTCTCTCTCTCTCTCTCTCTCTCTCTCTCTCTCTCTCTCTCTCTCTCTCTCTCTCTCTCTCTGTATCTCTCTCTCTCTCTTTTTCTCTCTCTATATATCTCTCTCTCTTTATATCTCTCTCTTTCTCTCTGAATATATATCTCTCTCTATCTCTCTCTCTCTGAATATATCTCTCTCTCTATCTCTCTCTCTCTCTCTCTCTCTCTCTCTCTCTCTCTCTCTCTCTCTCTCTCTCTCTCTCTCTCTCTCTCTCTCTCTCTCTTTCTCTCTGTATATATCTCTCTTTCTCTCTCTGAATATCTCTCTATCTCTCTCTCCCTCTCTCTCTCTCTCTCTCTCTCTCTCTCTCTCTCTCTCTCTCTCTCTCTCTCTCTCTCTCTCTCTCTCTCTCTCTCTCTCTCTCTCTCTCTCTCTCTCTCTCTCTCTCTCTCTCTCTCTCTCTCTCTCTCTCTCTCTCTCTCTCTCTCTCTCTCTCTCTCTCTCTCTCTCTCTCTCTTTCTTTCTCTCTCTTCAGAAAATGACATTTCCTCTCTTTCTATCATCCGTCCACTGGTGTCGCGCCTCCTCCACTCACGGTTGCTCCTCCTCTGTCTCTCTCTCTCTCTCTCTCTCTCTCTCTCTCTCTCTCTCTCTCTTTTGTCATCGAGTCTTGTCTTTGCACGTCCGTCCGCCATTCCCTCTACTGCATTTTTTGTTTTTAGTTCTTTCTTCTCAATATCTATGTTGTTTTGCTTTTCCTTTTATATATAGAACACGTGGGTGATTTGATTTTTGTTTGTCGTTCTTTCTTTTTCTCAGTATTTGTTGTTTTACTTTTCGTACACAGAACATGTGAATGATGTGATTGTTTTTAGTTTTCTTCTTCTCAGTATTTATGTTTGTTTTTGTTGTTTTTTCTGATATACAGAAAACGTGAGGGATTCTGACATATAATGGTGATCTTTCCTTTTTTATTTCTATTTATCTATTTTTTTGTTTATTTGTTCATTTATCTCTTTATTCATTCATTCATATATTTGTTTATTTATCCATTTATCTATTTATTTATTCATTTATGTATCTTTTTATTTATGAATTTATTCATTATCTATTTATTAATTTGTTCTTATATTTGTCCCCACAATTTTATATTCTATATGAAACCATAGCTACTGCTACTAATGTAAATATATTTTCGATTATAGTTCCCTCAAGGACAGAAACGCCGGTGAATTTTCGGCGATTGACTTCAGCTGATCGATTACTGGAGCTGAAGTTTGTCAGATCAGCCAGATTTCGTGATTTGTAAAAAGTGGTGACATTATCTACTTCTAGGTTTTCATTTTTTCTTTTACGAAAAAAATAGAAAACAAAACTAGAATTATGAGATGATTCGTCTTTTACGTCATAGAAAATAAATATAAATAGTGTGGATGCCATTTCTAGATGTATAGTCACGAACTAAAGTGTGTTGACCCACCCAGAGTTTTTTAAGATCAATCAATCAATCAGTCAATTAATCAATCAATCAAATCAGCCATCCTGAGTCCACTGCTGAACAAAGGCCTCCTTCATAGCATTCCACGATTCACACGACCGTGCCAACCTCTGCCACGTCACTCCTGCAAACTTCTCGATCTCGTCTCTCCACCTTCTGTCTGGTCTTCCTCTTCCACGCTTCCTATCTCGCGGCGTCCACTCAGTTACACACTTGCTCCATGGCTCATCAGTTGTTTTTCAAGATATAAGAGAAAAATTCTTTGTCTGAGACTCTTTTGTATCTATTCAAGAAAATGACCTAACTTTAAACTAAATACTACAGAGGAAAATATATCACGTACTTGATAAAAGATTATATTGAGGTTATGAGAATTATAGCGTGGGTCAAAACTTTTGCTCGTTACTGTACATTTGATGTATGAATGAACTATGAACTGTGAATTTGTACAAGAAATATGATCCACATAATTAATAGTACGATAATTAGATCTTAATTCCTATTCAAAAGGTAAATACTAAAGACTTATATTGTGTGATTCAGATATGTTCGTACATTCCTTTATCTTTCGTATCGCACATTCATAAATTTCGGTCAAGCTTGATTTTTCAAGAAGTGGTAGCATCTGGTTGGCGGCCGGCTTTGAGCGTCGTTAATATCAAGAAAGCTTTCCAGATGGCGGTGTGATCTTCACCAGGAACACCATGTGCCGTACAGTCGTACACAAAAATTTTGCACCACCCTGTGCTTCTTCGCTAATCCAAATAATATCGTCATTGAGAATTTTATGTTACCGAGATTTTTTTCCTATACATGGACATCCCATATACTCAACATACTCTATAGAAAAAATATGGTTAATAGTTTGGAACAGAATTTTTATATAGGGAAGACCCTGGAATGGTTGAAGACTTCTGGCCAAGACTGTAGTTTAAAGAAGCCGGCAGTGGAGAGCCGAGAAGCCGTTCCCGGCTTATCAAGAGACAAGTGTGACCTCATTTGACCCGAAGAAGGAGCGAGATTAGAGACGTGCTTCCCACTACTGTGGGGGTCCTTGGCTTCGGTATTAATGCGGATACGATAAAGAGGAGTCTTTCCTCCATCAGTTCTTTTGAGATGTATTTGATATTCATGAATATGGACCCTGCAGTAACCCAGTGGATACCGTCTTCAACTTGTGAGCTGTTGGTTGTGAGTTCGAGTCCTGGGGCCCCTCTGCGGGCTTGCTGCGTGGGGGTCCCCGAGAGCCCTATGCAGGAGGGCGACAAAAACAACAACAACAACAGATGTTTGCCGCAACTGTTAGGGCTCTGTTTTATGCTCTATCAGGGTTTCTCACTTCCCACTGAGTGGGAGTGAGATGGTATTTTATCTATTTATTTTTATTTATTTATTTTATGAATATATCTTTAACGACAGTAGGTTATACCCAACGCCTTTCAGGAAAGACATCATATGATAGAGACTGTTGGCATATTCCCTCACCAGCTTTTTTTTTTTTTTTTTTTTTTTTTAGATTTATTCAATATTTAAAGAGAGATGCCTTCTGACAACAACAGGAGGGTCTACCAAATGCCATTAAGGAAAAATATTAATGCAGATGTGATAAAAAAAAAATGCCAACATTCCTTCTATAATTTCTTTGAGATGTATTTAATATCTATGAATATATCTTAATCACCCTCAGATTTTACCCAACACACTTCATAAAGGACAAACTAAACATCTTGATAGAATCTTAATATTTATTCATCGTAAACATAATAAATATTCAATTAGGAACAAACAGAGCACCGGAGCTATCACAGACAAATCACAGAGCAACACAAATGTAAATTGTCCATACGTGCTGCACTGTGATAAAAAGAACAAAAATAAAATCAACAGATCAGAAACACAACAAACACCTTTGAGAGATTGACACTTGTTCTCCATGGCCGTGCTGAAGCTCTGACCATTCTTCACACAGATCACCACTTAATCTTTGTATATATATGCCAAAAAAGCCAACGGTTTCCCTTAACACACGCTGAGGATTAACACATGTCTTCAGAACATGTCGAGGGCGATGAAGAAGTGCGGGCTAAGGAGATGCGGAGGGATGACTTGGCGCTGATGGGTCCTGACGTGCTTCATCAGGTGGTCCCTCCTCCCGAAGCGCTTGTCGCACAGCGGGCAGGGGAAGGGCCGGGCGCCGCTGTGGATGCGGCGGTGGCGGGTGAGCTCTTCGTTGCGGGTGAATCGCTTGCCGCAGCCGGCGTGGTCGCACTCGAAGGGCCGCTCGCCCGTGTGGATCCGCAGGTGGCCCTTGAGTTGACCCTTGTTGCTGAAGGCACTGTCGCACTCAGGGCACTTGAACCTTTTGGGACGCGGTCGACGGACGTCTAAGGGGTCCGTCCTTGGGCATAAGGACGGAGGGGATGAGGTTGCCAGGAAGGGATTATCCAGGAGGGGCAGAAGCGGAGGTGGACTGGAAGGCACAATGCAGGCTTCGAGGAACTGAGGAGGAGGCGGTGTTAAAGGCGCCGAGTGGCAGAAGCTCTGGTCCACCAAGGGCAGGATGGCGAGAACACCTTCCGAAGGTCCCTGAAGGCGCGGTCGCTTCGAGAGTCCCTGAGGACCATCACCCTCAGCATCTTCCCAGGGACGGAAGAGTCTCTTGTTGTTCCCGGTCATTGCTCGCGATAAGAGTCTGCGCTCGAAAACAGCGAAGGATTCTCAAGGACGTCGAATAAAACCGTCTGCTCCGGAAGGTACTGGAAAGAATTCTGATTCCACCCTCTGCCTTACCTCGCATTTATAAGCCTCGCTCTCAGGTCAGATCACGTGACCCCAGGTAACTAGGCCCGCCTCCGTAGGCCCATCAGGTGTGAGGGCGAGCCATAGACGCGAGCCTTCCCCCTCCCAACCCCCCACTTGACCTTAGGTGACCCAAGGTGACCTGGCCGCGGCTTTGTGAGACTCCACCGTGGCGCAAGCCAACCTGAAGTAGGAGTCATATAAGTGATAAAAGTGATCAGCATACTTCATTGAGTGGAGATTCATCTCCATTCCTAAAAGGATGCAGCATGACACTGTTCCTTATGGTATCATGATAGTTACTTGACTTACGAGTAAATGCTTGTCCGTAAGGTAAATTTTAAGCTCCCATTTATTTTTATTTTCCTTTTTAAGGGCTGACCGTGAAAGATTTAACGCTATTCTTCTCATTAAAACAATGGGAGGAGATGGACCAGATTTTTAAATATATAAGTAATGAAAGTTAATATCTGTTCCACAGGTACAACACAACAACTTATATATTAGTAGTGAAATTTTATATTTCTGTGTCTTGCTGCATTATTTCTGAACCAGGGGAGTGGGTGGGATACAGGTATGACCTGTCATCCATGAGGAGCTAAGAAGGGAGAGGGAGGATGGGAGTGGAGTGGGTGGGAGTAGGTACGTGCCTTTGAATTGGCTCCCCCCTTATAAGGGGGAAACAACTGTTGGTGTATAGATAATAGATAGATGGATAGATATTTAGTATATATAATTCATATGTAACAGTAATCACATAAAACACATGAATAAAGATATTTTGCTGAAACCATAAGGAAATCAAAGATCGGAATACTAAACGTTTTCGTCTATTTCAGATATCTTCGGAGTACGGAAAAAAAATAATACATATGTAGTATATTTAGTAGTGGAAAAAATCTGTCTTCCCCATCTTTTTGGTTTAGGGGAGAAAGTTTGTCTTTAACTACAGTGTAGTACCTCAGTGACTCCCAGTCGTTGAGAAAGTTGCCATAATTGGAAAATATACGCAAAAGACGCACAAACACTTGTATGCGCACGCACACATATGCGGCCACGCAAATACACCATTAGTTCCTAACCATTATATCATTTGACCACAGTCCTATTATTACATATCAATGGATATGTCAGTGTGAAGGATAAGTGTAATTAATATTCAAATAAGATTAAGAATGTAAGGTTGGGAAAATACAAGTAAAATTTATTTTAGCAAAATAGATTCGATAATTTAAAAATATGGTAACCACCAGGAGAAACGTTAGGAGAGCACATTTAAGGTCGTGACCCCAGTATTCACGTACACATACGTACGCACGTATACACAAATACACATACACACAGAGACATGCATACACAAACAGACACTCATACACACACATATATATACACATACACGTACTCATACGCACACACGCATATGTGTGTGTGTGTGTGTGTGTGTGTGTGTGTGTGTGTGTGTGTGTGTGTGTGTGTGTGTGTGTGTGTGTGTGTGTGTGTGTGTGTGTGTGTGTGTGTGTGTGTGTGTGTGTGTGTGTGTGTGTGTGTGTGTGTGTGTATGTGTGTGTGTGTGTGTGTGTGTGTGTGTGTATGTGTGTGTGTGTGTGTGTGTGTGTGTGTGTGTGTGTGTGTGTGTGAGTGTGTGTGTGTGTGTGTGTGTGTGTGTGTGTGTGTGTGTGTGTGTGTGTGTGTGTGTGTGTGTGTGTGTGTGTGTGTGTGTGTGTGTGTGTGTGTGTGTGTGTGTGTGTGTGTGTGTGTGTGTGTGTGTGTGTGTGTGTGTGTGTGTGTGTGTGTGTGTGTGTGTGTGTGTGTGTGTGTGTGTGTGTGTGTGTGTGTGTTTGTGTGTGTGTGTGTGTGTGTGTGTGTGTGTGTGTGTGTGTGTGTGTGTGTGTGTGTGTGTGTGTGTGTGTGTGTGTGTGTGTGTGTGTGTGTGTGCGTGCGTATTTTGTACGTGCGTGCGCTTGCATTTGTGTGCGTGTGCACGTACGTGTTTCTGTGTGTGTGTGCGCCCGTGCATACACGCGCGTGTGCGTGTGCATGTGTATGCGTGTACTGCCGCGTGTAAGATATACCTCGGGGTCTACTCGAAGTATCACAAAATCGCGATCTTAGAGCGAGTGGGACTTTTCGTCCCGCGGCTGTTCGTCGGGGATTATCGAGGTCCTCCTCAGATCCCAATCGGGCGGTTTCGTATCTCTGTTCAGCGGAAGGACTTGGTCGCATCCCAGGTTGTAGACGACGGAAACTGTTCTCAGGTTGCCTCTCTTGCTGCTGTTCTTACTACTGCTGTTCCTGCTGATGATGAAGTTGCTGTTGCTGCTGATGTTGCCACTGCTGTTCCTGCTGAAGTTGCTGTTGCTGCTGATGTTGCCACTGCTGTTCCTGCTGATGTTGCTGTTGCTGCTGTTGCTGCTGCTGTTGCTGCTGCTACCGTTGTTGTTGCTGCTGATGTTGCAACTGCTGTTCCTGTTGATGATGAAGTTGCTGTTGCTGCTGTTGCTGCTGCTACCGTTGCTGTTGCCGCTGATATTGCCACTGCTGTTCCTGCTGAAGTTGCTGTTCCTGCTGCTGTTGCTGTTGCTACCGTTGCTGTTGCTGCTAATGTTGCCACTGCTGTTCCTGCTAATGATGATGCTGCTGTTGCTGCTGCTGCTGCTACCGTTGCTGTTGCTGCTGATGTTGCCACTGCTGTTCCTGCTGCTGATGAAGTTGCTGTTGCTGTCGCTGCTGCTACCGTTGCCACTGCTGCTGATGTTACCACTGCTGCTATCTAGCGACCCAGTAAGTCAACCACTGACATAAAAACGGAGTCCCACGAGTACAACAAAAAAAGGACAGTCCAAAATATCTTCATTGACGGAAAGTCCCGAGGACCGTTGCCGGTTTCAGTGAGGCTCGGAATATTTTCAGTGGGAACTTGAGGTAACAGTG
>NC_134797.1:15705884-15708384 GCF_046742065.1 Oratosquilla oratoria | reverse complement strand
ACACTGTTCCTCACCAATTACTCCCTCTGTTCCTCTCCTAATCCTCTCAATTAAGATCCTCCCATAAGCCTTCCCTACTACACTCAACAGGCTAATCCCTCTGAAATTACTACATTCACACTTGTCCCCTTTTCCCTTGTAAAGAGGAACTATACAGGCACTACTCCAGTCCTCCGGTACTCTACCCTCTCTCCAGCAAACATTAAATAACCTCACCAACCAGTCCACCATCACTGCACCTCCCTTTTTCAGACATTCTGCATGATATCCATCCAGACCAGGTGCCTTACCTGCTTTCATCATCTTTACAGCTGCCTTCACCTCATCCTTCCTTATTTCTCCTCCATTCTCCTCACTCATCACTCATTTTCTTCGCATTTCCCACTGCAGCTATCTTTCCTTCCCTATCCTCCTTCACATTCAGCAACTCCCTAAAATATTCTGCCCATCTTCCCCTCACTGCCATCTCTTCCATTATCAACTCTCCATCTGTACCTTTTACCTTTTCTTCCCTACTTGATTCGCCTCCTCTTCCTCTCTTAATTTCTTTCCAAAACATCTTTTTATTACTTTCAAAATTTTCTGTCATACTCCTACCCCATTTCACATCTGCTCTCCTCTATAAAAGAGTGATTTCATGACCAGCTAGCTGGCGCCTAAGAAAATGGCGGACATTGTCAACTGTTCACTAGTCTAAAATAAATACTAATAAAAAACGATTTTTTCAAGTAAAACTTCATTTTGGCAACTAACCACGAAAGAAGCGTTTATGGCAAATATAAGTACAATCATTCTGGACCGTCAACACATACGACCTATGATCCTACCCTAACCTAACCTAAACTAATAAAACTTAACACAACACAGCACAACTATACATTAAATTTGCCGCCTATAATCCCTCCATCTCATTCTACCCGTTCTTCAAATTCAATTTCTTCCCCCTCCTCCTCTCCTCCTCCTCCTCCTCCTCTTCCTCCTCCTTTTCTTTTTTACCTTTCTCTTTCCTCCCCTCTTCCTCTTCTTCCTTCTCCCCTCCCTCAATTTCATTCTCCCCCTTTTTGTCCTACTTGTCCTCCTCCTCCTCCTCCTCCTCCTTCTCTTTTTTCCTATGCTGTACACGTGCACGCGCTCACATGGTATTGGATCACGTGTTGGACTCGCGATCGACAGCTATTTCCCTCCCGAAAGAGAGCTCAGAGCTCATATATGACCGATCTATGGGTAATGCTGTGACCTTACACGCACACACACACCCAACTCCCCGCCCACGAGAGTTGGAGTAACACCCCGCAGCGCAGCGATACTGAAATTATTTCAGCCCTGGGCGGGATTCGATCCCGGACCTCCGTAGTGGCAGCCGGAAACTCTAACCATTGCGCCACGAGGTGTGTTTGTGTGTGTGTGTGTGTGTGTGTGTGTGTGTGTGTGTGTGTGTGTGTGTGTGTGTGTGTGTGTGTGTGTGTGTGTGTGTGTGTGTGATTCACCATGGTATTGGATCACGTGTTGGACTCATGATCGACAGTTATTAACCCTTGGATGAGAGCTCTGAGCTCGTATGACCGATCTATGAGTAATACTGTGACTTTACACGCACACACACACACACCCAACTCCCTGCCCACGAGAGTTGGAGTAACACCCCACATCGAAGCGATACTGAAGTTATTTCAGCCCTGGGCGGGATTCGAACCCGGATAGTCGTAGTAGCAGGCGAGACCTCTAACCACAGCGCCACGAGGTGTGTGTGTGTGTGTGTGTGTGTGTGTGTGTGTGTGTGTGTGTGTGTGTGTGTGTGTGTGTGTGTGTGTGTGTGTGTGTGTGTGTGTGTGTGTGTGTGTGTGTGTGTGTGTGTGTGTGTGTGTGTGTGTGTGTGTGTGTGTGTGTATTCACTTGGTCTTTTGGATCATGTGTTGGACTCGTGATCGACAGCTATTTCCCTCCTGGAAGAGAGCTCAGAGCTCGTAGGTCCGATCTATGGGTAATGCTATGACCTTGCACACACACACACACCCAACTCCCCGCCCACGAGAGTCAGAGTAACGACCCGAGGCACAGCGATACCGAAATAATTTCGGCCCTGGGCAGGATTCGAACTGGGTACTGGGAGCACTTCTACTTCCCAGTTCAGCGCTCTACCAACTGTGCCACCGAGTGTGTGTGTGTGTGTGTGTGTGTGTGTGTGTGTGTGTGTGTGTGTGTGTGTGTGTGTGTGTGTGTGTGTGTGTGTGTGTGTGTGTGTGTGTGTGTGTGTGTGTGTATGTGTGTGTGTGTGTGCGTGTGTATATGTGTGTGTGTGTGTGTGTGTGTGTGTGTGTGTGTGTGTGTGTGTGTGTGTGTGTGTGTGTGCGTGTGTGTGTGTGTGTGTGTGTGTGTGTGTGTGTGTGTGTGTGTGTGTGTGTGTGTGTGCGCGCGTTGAGTGTGTGTGTGTGTGTGTGTGTGTGTGTGTGTGTGTGTGTGTGTGTGTGTGTGTGTGTGTGTGTGAGAGAGAGAGAGAGAG
>NC_134797.1:15675884-15678384 GCF_046742065.1 Oratosquilla oratoria | reverse complement strand
CTTTCTAAATGATGTTCGATAGCATCTCTGATGATAGTTTCCATTATTTTTCCTACGATTGAAGTCAAACTTATAGGCAATTATTTTAGCTCGGTATTCGTAAACGAAACACCTCAAAGTGAACTCCAAACTGAAACCTGTGAAAAGTCTAGGGTAAACTTACTCACCACGGTAAATATAACAAAAGAAAAAATTAAAAGGTGTATAGACAAACTCAAAGTTAATAAAACACCAGGGCCTGACGGTTGGCATCCAAGAATCTTAAAGGAAATGAAAAATGAGATTGTTGTTCCATTAGAAATTATTTTCAAGAAATCCATCATATCCGGAGATGTCCCAAGAGAATGGAAGCTAGCTAACGTTACTCCCATATTCAAAAAAGGTGACAAAAAGAAACCAAATAACTATAGGCCTATAAGTTTGACTTCAATCGTAGGAAAAATAATGGAAACTATCATCAGAGATGCTATCGAACATCATTTAGAAAGTAACCGTTTGATAAATGATAGCCAGCATGGTTTCAGACGGAAACGTTCTTGCGTGACTAACTTACTCGAATTCTACAACACAGTTATCTCGAATTATGACAAAAGAAACAATATAGATTTAATATATCTAGACTTTGCAAAAGCTTTTGATACCGTCCCACACGAAAGACTACTTACTAAACTAGCTTTGCATGGAATAAATGGTAGCCTATTAGGTTGGACTAGTAATTGGTTGAATGGTCGAAAACAGAGAGTTGTTTTAAATGGAAAAACTTTTGGATGAAAAAGTGTTGCAAGTGGAGTTCCTCAGGGTTCCGTTCTTGGGCCACTTCTATTCATATTATATATAAATGATATAGACCATGGACTAAAATCTACTGTTTCCAAATTAGCTGAACATAAGAACATAAGAACATAAGAAATAAAGGAGACCGCAAAAGACCATAAGGCCTACACTAGGCAGCTCCGTATCCATCACCACCTGTCGTCCCCATCCATAAAGTTGTCTAATCGTTTTTTAAAACAACTGATAGTTTCAGCGCTTACTACGTGGTTACTAAGTTTATTCCATTCATCGACCACCCTATTTGTAAACCAATTCTTGCCTATTTCCTTCTTAAATCTAAATTTGTCCAGTTTATACCCATTACTGCGAGTCCTGCCCTGTTGTTTTATTATGATGACCTTGTTTGCATCACCCTTGTTATAGCCTTTGATCCACTTGAACACTTCTATTAGATCACCCCGCACTCTGCGTCTTTCCAGAGAGTGTAAGTTTAGGTGCCTAAGCCTCTCTTCGTAAGGCAAATTTCCGAGTCCTTGTATCATTTTGGTCATTCTTCTCTGTACTGATTCTAGTGAATTTATGTCCATTTTGTAGGACGGAGACCAAAAATGTACCGCATAGTTAAGGATGGATCAAACTATCGCTAGATAGAGTTTAATAATTACCTCTGCACTTCTATTTGTTACCGTCCTAGCAATGAAGCCTAATGCTCTGTTTGCTTTATTTCTGGCGCTAATGCACTGCTTCCTGGTTTTAAGGTCCGGACTCACCAGAACTCCCAAGTCCCTCTCGCACTCAGATTTTTCTAAAAACGTGTCATCTAAGTTGTATCTATTTTCGGGGTTGTGTAGCCCTACGTTTAACACGCTACACTTAGAGATATTGAAGTTCATTTGCCATTTCACCGACCATGTTAACAGTTTATTAAGATCATCCTGCAGAATCTGGGCGTCTTCTCCTGACCTAATTAGGCGTCCTATTTTAGTGTCGTCCGCAAACTTACTAACATCACTATTTAACCCATCGTCTAAGTCGTTTATATACATAATGAACAATAAGGGACCCAAAACCGAGCCCTGGGGGACCCCGCTAGTAACATTGCCCCACCTAGATTTTATTCCATTTATGGTGACCCGCTGTTTTCTGTTACTAATCCAAGCTCTAATCCATTCTAACACTTTTCCTCCTATGCCATGGGCTTTGATTTTATTTAGTAGTCTCTGGTGTGGCACTTTGTCGAACGCTTTGCTAAAGTCAAGGTAAATAACATCGTAATTTTCATTGTTGTCTGACGCTTTATATACCTTAGTGTAAAATGATAGAAGATTAGTCACGCATGACTTACCTTTGGAGAAACCATGCTGTGAATCACGAATTAAATTATGCCCTTCAATGTGTTCTCTGAGTCTATTTACTATTATTGATTCAAGCATTTTTCCTATAACCGATGTCAAACTGATTGGCCTGTAGTTGCATATGGTCGATCTATCTCCCTTCTTAAAAACAGGAACAACGTTTGCCTGCCTCCAAGCAGTTGGAACAGAACCAGTGTCTACCGATTTATTGAATATTTCAGTTAACTGGTCGCAGATTTCAAATTTACACTCTTTAAGCATTCTTGGAAAAATTTCGTCCGGACCCGGAGATTTTGTAGCTTTAAGTCTGTCAATCTGCTTGATAACTTCTTCTTTACTAATGCTGATATTAGTTAGGCTATTTTCTTCAT
>NC_134797.1:15650884-15660884 GCF_046742065.1 Oratosquilla oratoria | reverse complement strand
CGCCAATAGCATCATCACCACCACCATCACCACCACCACCACCACCATCATCATCATCATCATCATCATCATCATCATCATCATCATCATCATCATCATCATCATCATCATCATCATCATCATCATCATCATCATCATCATCATCATCATCATCATCATCATCATCATCATCATCATCATCATCATCATCATCATCATCATCATCATCATCATCATCGTCATCATCAAGATTCGAACCCACAATTCCATCATCATCATCATCATCATCATCATCATCATCATCATCATCATCATCATCATCATCATCATCATCATCATCATCATCATCATCATCATCATCATCATCATCATCATCATCATCATCATCATCATCATCATCATCATCATCATCATCACCACCACCATCACCACCATCATCATCATCATCATCATCATCATCATCATCATCATCATCATCATCATCATCATCATCATCATCATCATCATCATCATCATCATCATCATCATCATCATCATCATCATCATCATCATCATCATCATCATCATCATCATCGTCATCGTCGCCACCACCACCACCATCATCATCACCATCGTCATCATCATTAGCAGCAGCTTAAAGATCATAATCATCACCATCATCGTCATCTCCTTCATCTCATACCAGGAAACGACTCGCCCACCTACCAATGCTAAGCTCCCCTCATGATACCACACATACCACATACCACATACCACTGCAACAAATACCAATTCTGTCATCTATCACCGAATCGCGGGCGACAAAAATCCATATTCACAACTTCTCCTTCGTCCTCTTCATCTCCTCTTCCTCATCTTTTCTTTCTCTCTTCCTCTCCTTTTTCTCCTCCTCCTCCTTCTCCTCTTCCTCCTCCTCTTTCCTCCTCTTCCTCCATTACATTAATTACCACCATTATTTACACTGAAAATGGAAAATCATTCCTGTTACCACCCACCACCTGAATCACTGAATGTCCACTTGGTTTCAATTCCGAATACGACAAACGGCTGTCGTCCCTTACGATGGAGTCTACGAGGTCGTAAGACTCGTCGTAGATCTACGACTTAGAGATACGATACGCCTCCTTGGTAGTTACAACAGGAAACAATCGCCCCCCCCCCACACACACACACGACCTAGTTAACGAATACTCCTGCTACCTCTATTAGATGTCGATCACGAATCTAGCACGTGGTCCATGAGCATGATTATTAGCCTCCTACCACAGCCATTAATGGCTGGCGACGCGCATCCTACTAACTGGCATCATATTTGGGTAAGCGCGTTGGTAGGTTCGATTAAAATGATCAGCCTCGTACTTTACAGCTCGAAGTAAAACAATCCCATTAAAAAAATGTGATCTAAACAATCGTATGACGATTAACATTGAGCCATGAACGATTATTGTTGAACGATAATCGTACCTAGATAACGTACTTTAAACACCAATACCAGTAGCTGTACACCACGAGGAAAAGAGTGAGGTGTCCTTACGATCACTACGATCGCTGAGTCGGGCGGACGCTATACAATGGAGTACTGTATCACTCAAGGGATGAAGGAGGGATCCTTACTAAGGACTCTTGAAGGTAAACACTCGAGGCTAAATGATTCTTTCGTGAGGGTTTGACTTCCACACGGTTATTCGCGTTATTTTCTAACTTCTGTGGGAAAGTTGGACCTGAACGATAACTTGTGGGTTGGTTTCTTCCTGGACGGATGAAAATGAAGTTTTACGAATTCTTTTCTTTCATAACCTCACTTTCAAAAATATGATTCGAGTTATCATCTAATGAGGAATTCTAATCTAGAAAAATCACTAAAGATCTCGTTCCGACTCTAGCGTCTTGTTCTAGAAAGAAAACTAATAAACGAGTCTCTCCGTAAGAAAACGAAAAACTAGCGAAAGAAAACGGAATGCTGGTCTCTTGGAGCCCGTTAATCCTTCGATACGCCAAAGTAGATTATCCACCGCCTTCACGACCACCAGGACTAACAACAAGACATCCACGAGGTCACTAAGATCTATGACCGCGTGGTAAAAGTATAGGACTTTGAACTCCATATTGGGTTCACCCGGTAGCGCCGTTTGGTGTTTCTTTGTTTGAGTGGCAGGGGGGCGTGGAAGGTCTGGAGGGGCTCTCCGGAGTCAAGGAGCCTTTGGCTTCACTAAGTCATTGACTGAGTTCTTAGTCTTCCTAACCTCTTCCTCGTCTCGATTTCTATTGTCACCAGGGCTTCCTTAGGTCTTAGGGTCTAGTCCCAATGCATCTCACCCATATTTTATTACCTCATTTTCATTTATTTTCCTTCCCAACCTCCCTTTCATTTTCATTTATTTTCCTTCCCAACCTCCCTTTTTTCTGGTGTCCGTAAAAATACCGACTCTCGCTAGGGTTATTCAAAAAGCATTTTCTATTTATGTGGATTTTTCGAGACCAGAGGCACCTCGAAACTGAATGAAAGCGTCTACACCAGCAAAAAAAAAAAGGCCAAATCATCCATTTTCTTTTCTTCTCTTTTCCCGAAATTATTATTAGCATCTGTTCTGTCTCACCCGCCTCGTCTGTGCCAAATATGTGACAACTTCGGGTGCAGCTAAGCATCTCCTGGTGTAGACACATCACCTGTGACCACGTGCAGTCATGTGTACCACAGCACCGCGCTGAGTTTTGCGCTCACTTCGTAATTACGTGGACCCGAGTTCGACCCTCGGCCATTAACCGTAACTACCTCTTAGCTTCGTAACGCATAAAGGTGGCGGCTTCGGCCGCAACTAAACGCTAAGTAAAGTCCTCCCCCTCTCACTTCGTTTGCAACACGATGTTGTTAAATCCTAACACTCATGAACATATCACCAATTTACTTCTTTGGCTAAAACAACTTAGATAACCTCATAAACTTGCTAACTTTATTCTCTTCTGTTAATAAGCTTGAGATATCATAAACTTGCTCTTTTTTAACTAAGATCATGTTTTGTTTCCTCAGCTAATCCACGGGGAGAAATATAAAAGAAAAAGAAAATAAATTAATAAAACTCCTAAGGCGGTTTTGCTAAAATAGGGTCCCCAAAGAAACTAGGAGCTTGCCTCAACTTAATAAAACCGCTTGACGGCAGGCAAAATAAAATCTGAAGAGGTCCTTCAGCTGAATGAAGTCGTCTGATGGTAAGATAGAAAAATATATATGAAGACAACCACGCTTGGCTCCAACGGGATTACAAAGGATTACAAAGGCGGAGCATACCGACAGGAGACCTTTTGATCCATATCTAGGTCGGATGCGAAAAAAAAAATCATATCAATAATAAAACAATAAACAAAAACCATAATAATGTAAATAACAAGTAAAATACATAAATAAATGCATAGGTATAGTTAAATAATAAACAAACAGGTAAATAGTAAATAATAGTAAATTGACATATAACTAATAATAAATGAAAATCAGACAGACAAATGATAACAAAACAAAAACAAATAATATAAAATAAATTATAATCATTACAGCATCTTACTTAGGTATTTATCTAAATGATTCTTAAAGCTTCGAACTGAACTACATTGCACTACCTGTGCAGGAAGTTTATTCCATTCATTAACTACACGGTTGGCAAAGTTGTTTCTACCTACTTCCAAATTGAATCTATTTCCGGACAGTTTGAGACCATTGTTTCTTGTCTGATTCTCATTCAATGTGAACATTTTGTCACTTTTGATGTTGTCAATTCCCTTTAAAATCTTAAAGACCTATATCAAGTCACCTCTGAGTCTACGCTTTTTTAGGGAAAACAGATTCATGTGTTTTAGTCGATTTTCGTATGATTTATTTTTGATATTTGGAATCAGTTTTGTGGCTCGCCGTTGTACTTTTTCCAGCCTGTCAATGTCTTTAATGAGATTCGGTGACCATACGGAAACAGCATATTCCAAATGTGGACGAACTAACGATTTATATAGCTTGTTAATGAGTGATGGACTTTTGAAATCAAAAGATCGCGCAATCAGTCCCAGAATCTTATTTGCTTTCTCAGAGGCTGAAATACACTGCTTGGATGATTTGAGGTCGTTACTGATAATTACGCCGAGATCTTTTTCACTATCCACTTTTGTTAACGAATTACCAAATAACTTGTAATCGTACTTACTGTTATTTTTACCTATGTGCATTACCTTGCATTTACTTGTGTTAAATTTCATTAGCCACTTTTCAGTCCATTGCTGTAATTGATCTAAATCTTCTTGAATATCTAATTGGTTTGAGTGATCATTTGCCACTCCGCACAGTTTTGTATCATCAGCAAATTTGGAAACAGTAGATTTTAGTCCATGGTGTATATCATTTATATATACTATGAATAGAAGTGGCCCAAGAACGGAACCCTGAGGAACTCCACTTGCAACACTTTTCCATCCAGAAGTTTTTCCATTTAAAACAACTCTCTGTTTTCGACCATTCAACCAATTACTAGTCCAACCTAATAGGCTACCACTTATTCCATGCAAAGCTAATTTAGTAAGTAGTCTTTCGTGTGGGACGGTATCAAAAGCTTTTGCAAAGTCTAGATATATTAAATCTATATTGTTTCTTTTGTCATAATTCGAGATAACTGTGTTGTAGAATTCGAGTAAGTTAGTCACGCAAGAACGTTTCCGTCTGAAACCATGCTGGCTATCATTTATCAAACGGTTACTTTCTAAATGATATTCGATAGCATCTCTAATGATAGTTTCCATTATTTTTCCTACGACTGAAGTCAAACTTATAGGCCTATAGTTATTTGGTTTCTTTTGTCACCTTTTTTGAATATGGGAGTAACGTTAGCTAGCTTCCATTCTCTTGGGACATCTCCGGATATGATGGATTTCTTGAAAATAATTTCTAATGGAACAACAATCTCATTTTTCATTTCCTTTAAGATTCTTGGGTGCCAACCGTCAGGCCCTGGTGTTTTATTAACTTTGAGTTTGTCTATACACCTTTTAATTTTTTCTTTTGTTATATTTACCGTAGTGAGTAAGTTTACCCCAGACTTTTCACAGGTTTCAGTTTGGAGTTCACTTTGAGGTGTTTCGTTTACGAATACCGAGCTAAAATAATTGTTTAAGATATTACACATTCCTTCATTTGAATATTCAAGTTGACCGTCAGCAGATAATAGTGGACCAATGTGATTCCTAACAACCTTTTTATCTCTAATGTAACTATAGAATTCTTTGGGATTCTCTTTGGATTTATCAGCGATGTTCATTTCGTATTGTCGTTTTCTTTTTCTTACTGTCTTTTTTAAATCTCTCTGTATTGATACATAACTTTCATAGTCATTAGATGCACCCGAGCACTTATATTTCTTATAAGCCTGTCTCTTTTTAGCAATACTTTTTTCAGTTTCTTTGTCGAGCCACTTTGGGCGAGCCTGATTTGGGGGACGTCTGTCCTTAAAAGGAATGTAAGTTTGAATCATCTTAGTGAGCGTATTTTGAAATATTTCCCACATCTGATCTACAGGTCTTTCGTTTAATTTTGCCTCCCAATCTGTAAGCTGAAGCTCCTGACGTAGTCCTATGAACTGAGCTTTACTGAAATCGGGTATTTTAGAAACACAAGTATCTATTCTAAAATTCTTTAGGAGTTTGAATCTAACTAAGTTGCGATCGCTATTTGCAACAGATTCACCGACTTCTACATCAGTTACCATGCTTTCGCGGCTAGTGATCAAAAGATCGAGTAAGTTTCCATATCTTGTGGGCTCTTTTACATGCTGAATTAAGTAATTGTCACCAAGAAAATCAATCAAGCGACTACCTATATGGCCATGTTCAAGGGTCATCCAATCAATGTCAGTAAAATTGAAATCACCCATTATCAATAAATCCCGGTTGCAGAAACTAGACAGTTCTTGAAATAACAGTTTGTCGTCTGCTAATGATAATGTCTTTGGCCTATATATTACACCTATATTCATTTTTTGTCCATTTGTTTGGATTAATACGATCGATTTGTCATTATCTTCTTTCCTACGAGATCCTCTGTTCAGCTGAAGACAATAAAAGGAAATATGTAAGGTGTCATCGTAACAATGGAATTCAGAGGTAAAGTGTATATATATATATATATATATATATATATAAATATATATATATATGCATATATATGCATATGTATATATGTATATATATATATATATATATATATATACGCGCGCGCGCACACACACACGAGTGTGATTTTATCTTGCATTTGGTGTTTGGGCAAATATTTCAAACTATATTACACATTATTACCTAAGCGGGAAGAGCGTTTTATAATTTTTTTAATTATAAAATGTTTCTATTTATCGATAGCCTTGATAGTCTGAGAACATATCGTTATTTTTCTGATAAATTTTATATTTCTTTTTTACTCTCTTGCGGTAAACCCCATACACAGATGCACAGCCTTTAAGAAAATTTACTTAAAAAAAAAAACTGGTATTCCTTTAGCGACTTTTTCGATTTACGCTAAACAGTCTGGTTCTTCGAAAAAAAAAATCATAATTGTTGTTGTTGTTGTTGTTGTTGTTGTTGTTGTTGTTGTTGTTGTTGTTGTTGTTGTTGTTGTTGTTGTTGTTGTTGTTGTTGTTGTTGCTGTTGTTGTGGTTGCTGTTGTTGTTGTGGTTGTTGTTGTGGTTGTGGTTGTGGTTGTTGATGTTGCTGTTGTTCTTGTGGTTGTTGTTGGGGTTGTGGTTGTGGTTGTTGATGTCGCTGTTGTTATTGTGGATGTTGTTGTTGTTTTGGTTGTTGTTGTTGCTGTTTCTGTTGTTGCTGTTGTTGTCGTCGTCGTTGTTGTTGTTTTTGTTGTTGTTGTTGTTGCTGTTGTGGTTGCTGTTGTTGTTGTTGTTGTTGTTGTCGTCGTCGTTCGTCGTCGTCGTTGTTGTTGTTGTCGTCGTTCGTCGTCGTTGTTGTTGTTGTTGTGGTTGTTGTTGTTGTTGTTGTTGTTGTTGCTGTTGCTGTTGTTTTTGTTGCTGTTGTTGTTGTTGTTGTCGTCGTTCGTCGTCGTTGTTGTTGTTGTCATCCTTCGTCGTCGTTGTTGCTGTTGTTGTTGTTGTTGTTGTTGTTGTTGTTGTTGTTGTTGTTTTTGTTGTTGTTGTTGTTGATGATGATGATGATGTTGTTGTTGACCGTCTTTCCAGTGAGCACAAGGGCGTTCATTAAGTCACGGAGATGCATGTGGTTCCGTTTTTTATTCATTTTTTCTCTCTCATTTTCTTAATTTTTACATTTTTTTCATTTGTTCATTTCTACATTTTTTTTTTTTTTTTTTAGTATGACTTTAGTAGATCGTTGCTGCATCCTTTGTTAACATCTCCCTTTTACTTCTAATCACGATTTATCTACTTGTCCTGGCTGCCGTCAGGCGATTTTATTCAGCCAAATGAAAAGCCTAATGTAGTGAAAGGCTTCAGTCATCTTGATTAGCCCTCTCACTGCTTTTAGTGACTAAAGGTGACGGCACACTAAGCTAGCGTGCTACTTGCCTTTGCTATTTCGTTTGAGTAGAAACGACTTCGGTTATAATATTCTAGACTTCCGTAAGAACATCTTAACAATGTGTCTAATATTCGTATTTTAGGTTTAACTTCTCGTAAGTTTGTCATTCAGCTCCTCACTACACGACCCAAGAGTAATCTGACATTTGGAAATTTGAACAACAAAATACCGTAACCGAAGTCGTTTCTACTCAAACGAAGTAGCGAAAGCAAGTAGCATGCTAGCGAGAAATGCCTAGTATGCCGTCACATTAAGACCTTTGTTCTAGCTGCCGCCAGGCGATTTCATTCAGCCGACCTCCAACCCTAACCTTTGCATCGAAAGGGTTCACGGGACGATGTAATGTACGTTAGAAACTTGTGCGCGCCAGAGGTACATGTGGTTACGCATTCGCTTAATTGTGAGTTCGAATCCCGCACTCCTCTCTGATTCCAAGCCGTCCCTATTACCTGCCCTATCAGTCCAAGCGCATAGGGCTTCGGCCGCAACTACTCAGTGCCTCCTAGCGTAGACTCTCCATCTAGAAACATGACGATGGCCAGCACCGATCCTCGAGAAACTGGTCTCGCATTCGCTTAGTTGTGAGTTCGAGTCCCACACTCCTCTTCGATTTCCACCAAAGGCTGTTACCTGCCCCCAACAGTCCAAACGCATAATAGGGCAAAGGTGACGACTTCGGCCGCAGCTATTCAGCGCCTCCTGGCGTATACTCCTCACCTAGAAACTTGACTCACTCCAACCCTCGCGTGGCTGATATCCTCTCCTTTACTTTAAGAACACTCCAAGAACTCCAACATGCGAAGTATTTTCTCAGATCATAATCTATATTACTACTACATTATTATATCCTATTGTATTATCATGATAATATTATACATTATCATATTTTTTGGCTACCTCCCTTGTAAGGGGGAAAAACCTCTGGTATATGTATGTATGTGTATCATTTATATTCTATGTATATGAAGTCCACCAAGGCGCTCTCTTCCTCTCTTGTTCCAACCCAACCAGGATACGCTTCCTATTGACCCACACCCCGCCTGGAGCAATCTAGATTCTAGATGGAAGGTAGATCACTCCACCTAGGACCGGGCCACCCTTAGGCTAAGGTCCGGGCAGGAGTATTATCTCCAGCAAAAAAAAAAAAAGTCACCTTTTCAGAACGAGAAGCACTCACGCAGGACTCGAACGTTCTTGGGCCTTTGGTCCTTCGTCTCCACCAAAAGGAGAGACCGACATCGCCAAAGTGAGTTCGATGTGATGTGGTTGAGGGAGAAGAGTGGGAAGGTAGTAGAGGACCCACTCTCTTTCTCTTCCCACTCTCTTCCCCTCCCTCTCTCTCCCTTCTCACTCTCTCCCCTTCCCTCTCTTTCCCCTTTCCTCCCTTTCCCTTCCCCCTCTCTCACATCGCTCTCTTTTCTCTCCTCTCTCTCCCCTCCCCCTTTTTCCCGTTCCCCTCTCGCCCCTCCCCTTCTGTCGCTTCCCCCCTCTCTCCCCTTCCCATTATCTCCCCTCCCTCTCTCTCCCCTTCCCCTTCTCTTTCTCTCCCCTCCCTATCTCCCCTCCCTCTCTCTCCCCTTCCCCTTCTCTTTCTCTCCCCTCCCTGTCTCCCCTCCCTCGCTCTCCCCACTGCCCTCTCTCCCTCCCACTGTACTCTCCCCTCTCCCCCTACCCTCTGTACCCTCCCCATGTACTCTCTCCCATCCCACCGCCCTCTCTCCTCTCTTACACCCCTCTCTCCTGCCACCCTGCCTCCTCTCCTCACCGCCACCCTACACTCTTCCCTCACTACCTCTGTCTCCCCTGCCCTCCTACCTACTCACCCTGTTCCCCATACCCTGTCCCTCTCTGCTCCCCCATACCCCCTCTCCCACTCTGTCTCCCCTACCCACTCTCTCTCTGTCCCCCATACTCACTCTCTCTCTCTGCCCCCCCATACCCACTCTCCCTCTCTGTCTCCTCTACCCACTCTCCCTCTGTCCCCCATATCCTCTCTCTCTCTGTCCCCCATACTCACTCTCTCTCTGTCCCCCATACCCACTCTCCCTCTTTCTCCCATACCCTCTCTCCCTCTGCCCCCCATACCCACTCTCCCCTTCTGTCTCCCCTACCTACTCTCCCTCTGTCCCCTATATTGAGGAAAGGTTCTATATCTTTGCCGTTCAGTATGGCGAAAAACATCATCAACGTATCTAGGCCAGAGTATGAGGGGAAGAGAGAGCTGCCCTTAATAGTCGTTTCTCAAGACGTTCCATCGCTACTAGTCACCACTATTGAAATAGTTGAACCCATAGGTGTCGTTCCTCATAGGACACTTGGTCCGCCACCTTGGTAGTTGTGCTTCTCATGTTACCTACAAAGGATTACAAAGGCGGAGCATGCCGGCAGGAGACCTTTTGGTCCATAACTAGGTCGGATGCGGAAAAAATATATAATAATGATAAATAAATAA
>NC_134797.1:15623384-15643384 GCF_046742065.1 Oratosquilla oratoria | reverse complement strand
CAGCCTCCCGAAACTCGAAATTGACGAAAAGTTCAGAACCATTCGTCATCCAGATCAAATAGTTTCAATTTGTCTAAAAACATCTCACGATAATGTCAAACATACACGCTACCAGAACTACGATGTCACTCAAATAGTCGTGATGGTGGAGTTCCCAAGGGTAGGCTGACTAGGCAATCTTAAACACCGTACTGTAAAGGAAAGAAAAGAAAGTTCCTCGGGGACACAAAGTATTCAACAGTACCACTGAAGTGACGCTACCAGACCTACGATGTCACTCAACTAGTCGTGATGGTGGAGTTCCCAAGGGTAGGCTGGCAAGGCAATCTTAAACACTGTACCGGAAAGGAGAGAAAAAGAAAGTTCCTCGGGAACATAAAGTATTCAACAATACCAACTGAAGTGTTTGTATATCTGGAGTTTCTTCGTAGTCTTCTAGAGGTGGCGGTATACTAGGCACTTTTTGTTAGCATGCTACTTGTTTTCGCTATTTCGTTTGAGTAGCAACGACTACAGTTACGATCTTTTGCTTTTCTAATTTCCAACTGTCAAATTACTCTTGCGTCATGTAATGAGGAGCTGAATAACGAACTAAAAGAAGCTTAAACCTAGAATACAAATGTTTGACACATTGTCGAGATGTTCTTACGGAAATCTAGAATATCGTAACCGAAGACGTTTCTACTCAAACGAAATAACAAAAGCGAGTAGCATGCTAGCCTTATCGACATCCCAGGAGTTGAAGTAGACAAACACTTAATGCCCGAGTTTAAATCCAACGACTACCCGTGTTTGTTCTTCTGGCAGACTAAACACATTAGGCAAAGGTGACTGCCTCGGTCGCAGCTAGGTGCCTCATGGCGCCAGTAACTTTCCTTTTTTATTAGATGATTATTGAATATCAGAATAGTATTAGGGCTACCAGTTTTGACAACACGTGATTATTATTATGCCATCAAAGAAAAAAAATAGATACTGATCTGTATACTGAAATAGATACATGTGTAACCAACACTTCAGCATCATTAATTCTTTCAGTACAATGACGATTTTTTTTTTCTGACTAGGCGAAAGTTGAGGTGATGGTGGTTCGAACCCTGCCACCGGCGAAGTTGAACCAAGGTCATGGTTTATTCAATTCCATGCTACAAAGCCCTCTGTGAGGGGCACCGTCCTAGCCTCCCGATAGGGGGGAGTTTGTGACGTTAAACCATATCACAAAATAAGCAATTATGTGAAGAAAAAAGGAGGAACTCCTGCCTTGAAAGAGCCTCTCTTCAGGCCAAAGCTTTCCTCAATTGCATAAGATCGCCTGTCTCTAGCCAGAATAAAATTAATCAAGTGAGCCACTGTACTGATGGGATTGAATATCAGAAACTCCTTTGAAGCAATCGAAACAGAATACAACAGAGCCGGGCTAGCGTTTTTTTTTTTTTTTTTTTTTTTTTGGGGGGGGGGGGGGGGGCATTTCCAAAATAGTGATTTATTTTCATAAGTGGCAGATAAGTTTATATTACTTAGGTACGGAACAAAACATTATTAATGATAACATATACTATAACGAGAGTAAAAATTTCAGTAGTGATAATAGCGGTATTAATCATGATAACGATAATCTAAAAGTTAAGCTGATGATATATGTGATACTATTGATAATAATGGGTGATAATGGCAGTTAAGCGGGTTGACAGTAGTTGCAGTTGATAACTACCCATGCACGAGTACAGTAGTACATCCTCCAAATTTAAAAAAAATAAAATACAACCATATATCACCTCTTACTTGCTAACAGATGTCGCGTAATCACTGCATTCTCCATCACAAATATATCCGATAACTAGCAATATATTCAGATACTAAGAAAACAAAACAAACATCCTGTATAACCTTTCCATTCAGGAAAGTGTTATGACTGTCGACGAATTTTGGAATTAAGCTGAGCCCCCGCTGTTACAAGAAGAATGTTTTTGTTGCTTTCCAAAGGAGACAACGAAGAGGGTTTCAAGCTCCAAAGATCTTAGAACTCTAATGAGCACCCCAGCGTTCCTCGACACGCCCCACCCTGGAGGAAGAGGAGGAGGAGGAGGAGGGGGAGGAGAAAGAGGAAGATGAGGAGGAAGAGGAGGAGAAGGAGAAGAAAGAGGAGGAAGAGAGGAAGAAAAGGAGGAGGAGGAGGAGGAGGAGAAGGAGGAGGAAGAAGAGGAGGAGGAGGAACATCTGGGTCCATCTGGCCTCGCGTTTCCGTGAAATGTGGCCTTTGTTCTTCGCCGAGCGGAAAGTCGCTTCGCGTTTAGCGTTTTTGTGCTTCATGTTTAGCGCTTTTGTGCTGCCCCGGGCCAAGCTGTAATGCGGAAAAGCGATCAACGTCGAGAGCTTTTGTGATGCTTTAGTACGCTTTGTAATGAAGCGGTGTTGAGGTATTTCGGCGGGTGGGAGGAGGGAGGTAGGGGGGGAGGAGGGAGGTAGGGGGGGAGAGGGGGGTAGAAGAGGGGACCCCTTGTGTATCCGACGTTGTTTTGCTCTTGTTCCAAAGTCAGTGACCCCCCCACCCCCACCCTTCCCTATTCCAGACCCTTCCAGAAAAGAGACCGGTTCTTGCGTCGAGGTCGCGTTTGTTCTTGGCCGAGTTCGGAAAGGTGCTAAACGCCCAAATTGGATCTCGGTGACAATTGACTTTTGTCGCGTCGCGGACTGAAGGAATGATTGGCTGCATTGTTTACTTGACTAACGTGCGAAGGCAGGAGAGGATGGTGGTGGGGTGATGAGGGAGAGGATGGTGGTGGTGATGGGGAGAGAGGATGGCGGGGTGAGGGAGAAGATGGTAGGAATGGGGGGAGAGGATGGTAGGGATGGGGGAGAGGACAATAGGGTGGGGGAGAGAATGTTAAAGTGGTGGAGAGGATGGTAGGGATGAGGATGAGGATAGTGGGACGATAAGAGAGAGGGTGGTGAGGGAGAGGATGATGGGATGGGGGAGAGGATGATGGTGGGATGGTGAGGGAGAGAATGGTGGTGGTGATGGGGAGAGAGGATGGCGGGGTGAGGGAGAAGATGGTAGGGATGGGGGGAGAGGATGGTGGGATGGGGAGAGGATGGTAGGGATGGAGGAGAGGACAATAGGGTGGGGGAGGGGACGTTAAAGTGGTGGAGTGGATGGTAGGGATGAGGAGGAGGATAGTGGGGCGATAAGGGAGAGGGTGGTGAGGGAGGGATGGTGGGACAGGGGAGAGGATGGTGGGACGAGGTGATGAGGAAGAGAAAAGGAAGATAAGGGAGAGAATGGTGGGGTAATTATGAAGAGAATGGTGAGGTGATGAGGGAGAGAATGGTTGGTTGATGAAGGAGAGGATGGTGGATGATGAGGGAGAGGATGGTGAGGTGATGAGGGAGAGGATGGTTGAGTGATGAAGGAGACGATGGTGTGATGATGAGGGAGAGGATGGTTGGTGATGAGGGAGAGGATGGTGGGTGATGAGGGAGAGGATGGTTGGTGGGTGATGAGGGAGAGGATGGTGGGGTAATTAGGAAGAGGATGGTTAGGTGATGAGGGAGAGAATGGTGAGACAAGGAGAGGATGGTGGGATGTTGAGAGAGAGGATGGTAGGGTGAGGGAGAGGATGGTAGGGATGGAGAAAGGATGGTAGGTTGATAAGGGAGAGGATGGTGGGGTGGTGAGGGAAAATGTGATGGAAAAGGGGGGAGAATGGTAGGGATGGGGAGAGGATGGTAGGGATGTAGGAGAGGATGGTAGAGATGGGGTAGAGGATGGTAGGGATGTAGGAGAGAATGATAGGGATGGGGGAGAGGATGGTGGGATATGGGATAGGATGGTAGGGGCAATTAGGGAGGAGATGATGCGACGATGAGGAAAAGGATAGTAGAATGGGGGACTGGTTGATATGGTAGGAGAGAGGATGGTAGGGAGATTAGGGTGAGTTTGGTATGGTGGGGAAGAGAATGGTGGTGAGGAGGGTGGGAGGGGGGAGACGATGGTAGGGTGAGGGAGAGGATGGTGGGGAGATGAGGGTGAGGATGGTCGTGTGGGGAAGAGGATGGTGGAATGATGAGGGAGAGGATGGTTGGGTGATGAGGGACAAGATGGTGGAACGGGAGAGAAGACGGTGGAATGATGAGGTTGTGGAAGCCGAAGGTGATGGCTTCGGCCACAGCAACATACCTTCTCAGGCGTTTTGGTTCAGAATATTTGAGATTTCGAATTTTAAAGGGGCCCCAAGAAAGAAAGAAATAAAGGAAGAGAGAGAGACAGAGCGAGAGAGAGAAAGAGAGAAGAGGAGAGGGAGAGAGAGAAAGAGAGAAAGAAAGAGAGACAGAGAGAGAAAGAGAGAGAGAGAGAGAGAGAGAGAGAGAGAGAGAGAGAGAGAGAGAGAGAGAGAGAGAGAGAGAGAAAAGAGGAGAGGGAGAGAGAAAGAGAGAGAGAGAGAGAGAGAGAGAGAGAGAGAGAGAGAGAGAGAGAGAGAGAGAGAGAGACAGAGAGAGAAAGAGAGAGAAAGAGAGAGAGAGAGAGAGAGAGAGAGAGAGAGAGAGAGAGAGAGAGAGAGAGAGAGAGAGAGAGAGAGAGAGAGAGAGAGAGAGAGAGAGAGAGAGAGAGAGAGAGAGAGAGAGAGTTTCTGCCACCTGCAACAGAGTATTATGATATGATCATTAGACTAAGTGATATTTGCTATCCAGTGTTTACTTCATTCATTCCTCTTCTCCATTTCATAAAGTTTCCTTTCAGTATATTACCATGGTATGAAAACTGATCTATTTAAACTATATGGGTAATAGAGTAATGAGTAATTATGAGTGATGAGTAATTATGAGTAATGATTAATTATGAGTAATGCGTAATATATGAGTAATTAGTTTCTCTTTTTTAATTTTGTAGAAGGGAAGACCGGCAAATGATATGAGTAATTATGAGTAATGAGTAATTATGAGTAATGAGTAATATATTTTTTAATTTTGTAGAAGGGAAGACTTGCAAATGATATGAGCAATTATGAGTAATTAGTAATTTTGAGTAATGAGTAATAAATGAGTAATTAATTTCTCTCTTTTTTTTGTAGAAGGGAAGACTTGCAAATGATATGAGTAATTATGAGTAATGAGTAATATATGAGTAATTAGTTTCTCTTTTTTAATTTTGTAGAAGGGAAGACTTGCAAATGATATGAGTAATTATGAGTAATGAGTAATTATGAGTAATGAGTAATATATGAGTAATTAGTTTCTCTTTTCTAATTTTGTAGAAGGGAAGACTTGCAAATGATATGAGTAGTGAGTAATTATGAGTAATATAAGAGTAATTAGTTTCTCTTTTTTAATTTTGTAGAAGGGAAGACTTGCAAATTATATGAGTAATTATGAGTAATGAGTAATTATGAGTAATTAGTTTCTTTTTTAATTTTGTAGAAGGGAAGACTTGCAAGTGATATGAGAAATTATGAGTAATGAGTAATTATGAGTAATTAGTAAATATGAGTAATGAGTAATATATGAGTAATTAGTTTCTCTTTTTTAATTTTGTAGAAGGGAAGACTTGCAAATTATATGAGTAATTATGAGTAATGAGTAATTATGAGTGATGAGCAATATATGAGTAATCAGTTTCTTTTTTAATTTTGTAGAAGGGAAGACTTGCAAATGATATGAGTAATTATGAGTAATGAGTAATTATGAGTAATGAGTAATTATGAGTAATGAGTAATTATGAGTAATGAGTAATATATGAGTAATTAGTTTCTCTTTTTTAATTTTGTAGAAGGGAAGACTTGCAAATGATATGAGTAATTATGAGTAATTAGTAATGAGTAATTATGAGTAATAAGTAATATATGGGCAATTAATTTCTCTTTTTCAATTTTGTAGAAGGGAAGACTTGCAAATGATATGGCAGGGTCAGAGGAGGGATTGAGGAAGCTGGTGGCAGAGTTTGGGAGAGTATGTGATAGAAGAAAGCTAAAGATAAATGTGGGTAAAAGTAAGGTGATGAGATGTACAAGGGGTGAAAGTGGCAGTAGACTGGAAGTGAACATTAAGGGAGAGCGACTGGAGGAAGTGGATAGTTTTAGATACTTGGGTGCAAGTGTAGCAGGAAAAGGTGGAGTGAAGGTGGAGGTAGAATGTAGATTGAGAGAAGCGAGTAAATGCCTTGGTGGTTTAAAGAGTGTAATGAGAAATAGACATTTGGGAATGGATGCGAAGAGGAGACTGTATGAAGGAGTGATTGTGCCAACAGCACTGTATGGGGCAGAAACGTGGAACATAAGAGAAGAAGAGAGAAGGAGTTTGAATGTGTTTGAGATGAGGTGTCTGAGAAGTATGGCGGGGGTTACTAGGCTAGATAGAGTGAGAAATGAGGAGGTGAGGAGGAGAACAGGGGTGAAAAAGGATTTGGGAGAGAGGGTTGATGAAAGAATATTAGGATGGTTTGGACACATGGAAAGAATGAGTGAAGAAAGACTAGTAAAAGAGGTATGGAAGGCAGATGTGGAGGGAGTGAACATGAGGGGACGTCCTAGGATGAGGTGGATGGATGGGGTGAAGGGGGCTTTGGGGAAGAGGGGAATGTCTGTTGAGGAAGGAAGGGAGAGGACGGAAGACAGAGGTGAGTGGAGAATGGTTGTATATGGATGATGTTGTGACTGCATGAGGAGAAATGGGCGGGGGGGGGTGGGGGTGGGGGGTGGGGGGGTGGTATGTGTGAGTAAATTTTGACGCAGCCCGAAGGGATTTCTCCCCGTCCTCTCCTTATATGCAACGGGGGACGGAGTGGGGGGTCGCCGATTAAATGAAGCGGCCTTGCTGTGGATGTACTGTGTCTTGCGACACTGCTTCTGACCCAGGGCGGTGGGCGGGGTGCAGGAATGACCCGTCATCCAGGAGGTGCTCAGATGAGAGGAAGGGTAGGAGGGGTGTGGAGTGTATTTAGGGATGAAATGGGTGGGAGTGTTTTTATGCCTTTCCCTTTTTGGCTACCTCCCTTGGAAGGGGGAAAAAGCCTTGGTATATGTATGTGGGTGCACGACTTTTCGTCGCCGTCTTTTCGTCGCCGGACTTTTCGTCGCCGGACGTTTCGTCGCCGCGACTTTTCGTCGCCGGACGTTTCGTCGCCACGACATTTCGTCCCCGCGACTTTTCGTCGCCGGTCTTTTCGTCGCCGGACTTTTCGTCGCCCCAAGCATAAATTGTATGCAAAGATTGACAATTGGAAATATATGATTTAATATACTTATATTCTTATATTCCTACTCCCAATGCAATAATATGAGTGTGGCAAATAGCTATACATCTCAGTGCCGTATAAACCATTCATTCTTGCCTTGATCATTGATAGTCTTATAATTCCGTAAGAATTTTCACTATCAATAATATTAGGTAACCAATGTAATAATAATAAATAATAGGATTATGTGATTTCGTCGCCGGACTTTTCGTCGCCCCAAGCATAAATTGTATGCAAAGATTGACAATTGGAAATATATGATTTAATATACTTATATTCTTATATTCCTACTCCCAATGCAATAATATGAGTGTGGCAAATAGCTATACATCTCAGTGCCGTATAAACCATTCATTCTTGCCTTAATCATTGATAGTCTTATAATTCCGTAAGAATTTTCACTATCAATAATATTAGGTGACCAATGTAATAATAATAAATAATAGGATTATGTGATTATTACTAGAAAAAAAGTGACTGGACAGACGCTACTACCAATAGTCACATCAAGATCAATCAGAAGAAGTATATTGAATTTGGCATTAAATCATATATTTCCAATTTTATATTTCAATTATTTTATATTTCAAATATTGTCAATCTTTGCATACAATTTATGCTTGGGGCGACGAAAAGTCCGGCGACGAAAAGACCGGCGACGAAAAGTCGCGGGGACGAAATGTCGCGGCGACGAAACGTCCGGCGACGAAAAGTCGCGGCGACGAAATGTCCGGCGACGAAACGTCGGCGACGAAAAGTCCGGCGACGAAAAGACGGCGACGAAAAGTCATGGACCCTATGTATGTATGTATGTAGCCAACCTTTTTTAGCCATGCCCCACCTAATCACTTCTAGAATCCTGATGTCCCCCACCCCCCATGTGGTGATATATAATTCTTATTTAGAAAATGAACTCCGTTTCAGATGAAGAAGTTTAAAACACCAATACTTTAATTTTAAAACTTTTATTTTCTACTTAGAATTTAAAATTAAAGTTTGTTAAATCATAGGCATAAACAAACTTCAAAACAATATGGCATCCATGGAAAAGAAAAATGAAATAAATAAAAGACAATTAAAGTTCTGAGCAACAAATTGCTAAAAAAAAAAAATGGAAAAAAACATTAAGTAGTATTAATGATTTTACTTATATTTCATAAAAGTATTGTTTTAATGCCATGAACACAGAATATACGAAGGATCGGGAAACTTCAAAATGAAATTCCAAAATTGTTTCAAAATGGCAGTGCAATCGGGGGTAATTTGAAAATCGAAGACAGAATGATGAATGAAATAAATGTGTGATTACTACATTTCATTTATTGGAATGTTACGGCTAATAGATCACAATAACATAGACTTTGATTACCAAAACACCTAAAAATCAAATTGCTCCCCTAAAAATAAAATTGCCCCCCTTAAAAATAAAATTTCCCCCCTGTGGGGCGTCCGCCCCACGTTGGGAATAATTGGTGTAAAAGAAACATGAGACGTATTTCTTCGCCTCTTTATAGTCGTTGGGTACGTAAATACTAAGCTCAGAAGAACAATGATCTTGAAAATGACGGCAAAAGAAAATGGTGAATGTGGTGAGGAGCCTAACTCAGGAGGCGCTGAGTAGCTGCGGCCGAAGCCGTCACTTTTGTTCTATGCGCTTGGACTGTTGGGGAAGGTTGTTCACAGTCATTGCTAGGAATAGGGGAGATGTCCGGGATTCGAACCCATAACAAAGCGAACGCGAGACCAGCACGCTTCCTATTACGCTATTAGCTGACAACGGCGAAAGAGAAAAAAAGAAATGAAAGGCTGGGGAGTATACGAAGAGTATATATACATATACATATATATATATATATTATATATATATATATACATACACATACATATACATATATATATATATATATATATATATATTATGTATATATGTATATATATAAATAATAATATATACGAAATAATGAGACGACATAATGATGCTTTATACTTCATCCTTTTCACGAATAATGAACGCTTATAGAAACAGTTTCAACTGAAGTCCAGTTCAGAATGCTGGTACATGATACATAAACCGTGAGTAAAGTGTCTGAGGTTTATCCTGGTATATCGCAGGAGAGGGAAAGGTTCGTTTTTGGAAGATGTGATGAATGAAATTGGTCATAATAAGAAATTCTTTAAACATCGAATAATAACGTTTTCTCTTTTCGTCAGAAACAAGTGAAAGATTTAGCATTATTTTATACTCTTCTGACGCGTTTATATGGTATCATATGTCTGCAATCCTGCTCATTAAGTAATCTCTATCTACGTTAGACTTCCACAATATGTTAGACCCAGTTTCTTTTCTTGGCTTTTTCTTGTCGTTTTATGAATTACAATATTATGAATTCAACTTTTTACAGAAGTATGACTTTTTTTTCAAGAATGGAAGGTGGAAAGTGTGGATTAGAAACACAGGACGGGTGTCGAAAGAAACCCGATAGGGTAGACCAATGAGTATTGAGGTAGTTCGGACATATGGAAAGAATGCATGAAGAATGGCCGACAGAGGGTATGGAAAACAGAAGTAAATGGTATGAACCGGGAAGGGAAACCTAAAATTAGACAAATGAGGTTAAAAAGTTTTGAATGCACGTGGCGTGTCATTAGAGTCCCAGTGGTTCTCAAACTTTCCCATCTAACGGAACCTTTCACATTTGCTGGTACTTGGCGGAACCCCCAAACGAAAAAGATTTTGACAGATTTAAAAAGATTTAAGACTAACCGCCACCAACACACACAGTATACAGTCGTACACTCGTAAAGTCTCTCTCTCCCTCTCTCTCTCCTTCTCTCTCTCTCTCTCTCTCTCTCTCTCTCTCTCTCTCTCTCTCTCTCTCTCTCTCTCTCTCTCTCTCTCTCTCTCTCTCTCTCTCTCTCTCTCTCTCTCTGTCTGTCTGTCTCTCCTAAAATGCAAAAGATTCCGTCACTTTCATATTTCATTTTATTCATTCCTGTTCAAATAAAAATAAATATTTATAAATTTTGCCACGGAACCCTGGGGTTCCGCGAAACAGTTTCAGAACCACTGCATTAGACCAAAGAAAAAGAGTGAGCTCAGGAGAGAAATGAGTAAAAGAGAGAATGTTGATAGATGAATAAGTGACGCGACGCAATGGAACGGTGAATCAGTGAGGGAAAACCTTCTTCGGCTGTCGGGTCCAGCGATGGATGAACTGTAACTTGCTGCACTGCGTTTGACCCGCGTACTATGGCAGGGAACAGGCGACACTTCACTCCAAGGTGCTGAGATGGGAGGGGTGGTATGAATGGGTTTCTTAGAATGGATGTATGTGAATATCTGTGAATATTATAATTGAATATATTAGCGGTTTATATTATAGAATTTGCTCTATATGTTTACTAGGTTTAAATATGTCTGTATGATAGATTTTTTTTCCTTCCCTCCGCCTTTTTTTACTGTAAGCTCGCAGTATATATATATATATATATATATATATATATATATATATGAATATGTATGTATATGTATATATGTTGAGTGTTAAAACACAAGTGGCGTCAATGATTTTAAGAGAACATTTCTCTAACTCTCTGTACTTCCTTTTTTCTTCATAATTCAAACTCTGTAGGAAATAGTAAAAGGCTTCAGAATGTTGATTCATTTTACCGACAACTGTTTGAACCATTACAATGGTCATCTTCAGGGTAATACACTACATCAAGACAAACATGGGTATATAAGGCCGAGTAAAAACGGCAGGGAGAGATCACTTGTAAGGTGGGAATCTGTCTACTCTACATATATAGTATATGTATACTGTAATTTATAGAGGGTTTCTATCCTTAAGAAGCAATGTTGATACGTATAGTTTGGACCATACTGTCTCTAAGAAAGTTGTATAATGCATTAAGTTGTATACCATATATTGGCCAAAAAAACAAATTAGAACCATGTTTTGACCCTTTTACACCCACATAAGGGATATTAAGGCCTTGTTGCATGCAATATCAACTAATTCAAGCCTCGATTAGGCAATTTGATCCAGCCAAAAGAATATCCTCTTCAGTAAGACATCTTGCTATTGATTAAAACTTTCTGTGTTTTGTGACTTGATCATTCTAGTTGCCACAACACTATTCCATTCAGTCGAGGTAAATACCCATGTGAAATCTGCTGCTGTGCAACACCAACACGCAGCATGGAACATATAATACCAACACACAACAGCATCACATACTATCCTCCAGATAGCTCTACGTACCTAATTGCAACTTGGTTCACATATGCAATTTTTCTTTGAGAATCTGTTGTGCATTAGTTTGCAACAAGTAACACGCAATACATAGGCAGAGGCCTTGCAAACGAGGTAAGGGAAGTGGAAACACGGGGAGAAATTGGGAGGGGAGAGGATAGGGGGAGGAGGGAAACAGAAAATAAAAGTTCCCATAGGGTTAACATTACGCGGCCGACCGTAAGGAAATACTATTATGGGCGACAAAGTGAACATACAAGTTAGTTCATATATAAATTATATCTTAAAGATTACTTGCACTTATGATATAATTATTCCTTATTCTTACCCACGTCTACTAGTACACTACTGTACATTTCTTACCTCAGCCAAAGGTTCTTATGATCATATTCTTCGAACCACGGTAAGGGGAAAACAATTGTCTAAATAGAATCAGTTGGCAACTCTCGCTTTACTCGATGCAATGATAACATACCAAAGATTTTTTTCCCTTAAATGGGGGCGGGGTTAGCCGTAGCAAAGCACATATCAAATCCATACAGATGCAGTGACATATCTAATTAAATAACTATTTTTTCTTGCGATATACGAAGAAGAGATGATGAAATATAAGATAATTCCCTTCACCAATAACAACCAGTGTTATCAATAGTGCCGTGCCATCCAGTGAAACTAATCAAGACTATCAATCGATTTTACTCAGATTTAGTACTCAGCCTTGAGGATCCAATGCAGGACCGCTAGGCTACCCATTAAAGCACAATGTACAGTAGTCTCTGTACCTCACCACGGTGGGTGAGCTCGACTTGGCAAGTTTGTACGAATGATAATAATTGCATATGTCTAGCTTATTGGAATGGCTTAGATTGTGAAAGAAGTCTGAAACCAGCGAACTCAAGGAAGATTCTTCGCCTTAGTCTTAAAGAAACCCTCCTCGGGACCTAACCTGGCGAGGTCCGACTAGGGAACGTCAGGGACTAAGAGAGCCTCCCGTGGGTGACCCTCGTCACAGGAATGCGCCTCAGTCGCGAGCCTCCAGGAGCTCCAAGTCCGGCACATTGCGGTCATATTTCATGTGTAGCCATAATGGCCGTGTCGAGATCCTCTGTGGTACGATGAAGGACTCTACCCAACCATCGATAGTCCCAAGAGTCCTTCCTTCTTCCCTCCCTCCCTCCCTCCCTCCCTCCTTCGGCCGTCCGCGCCCGTCAAGCCATTGAAACGCCCCGGCAATAGCGGGGCACGGCGTGTTAGCTACAAATTGCTCACAAAGGACCTCTTCACCCTTCGGTGCTCTACTAAGGGCAGCGCTGACAAAGAGTGCCGCCGCTGCGATACTGGTGGCGACTGCCATGGTGATTGTGGTGGTCATGGAGAAGATGGTGCAGGCATGGTGGTGGTGCAGGGGATGGTGCAGGAATGGTGGTGTTGATGGTGATGGTGATGGTGATGATGATGGTGATGGTGATGGTGACGGTGATGGTGATGGTGATGGTGATGGTGATGGTGATGGTGATGGTGATGGTGATGGTGATGGTGATGATGGTGATGGTGATGGTGATGGTGATGGTGATGGTGATGGTGATGGTGATGGTGATGGTGATGGTGATGGTGATGGTGATGGTGATGGTGATGGTGATGGTGATGATGGTGATGGTGATGGTGATGGTGATGGTGATGGTGATGGTGATGGGTATGGTGATGGTGGGGGGTGGGGGTGGGGACGGTGGGGGTTGAAGTAGAGGTGGTCACGATGGTGACGGTGATCGTGACGGTTATGGTGATACTGATGATGGTTGGGGTACTGGTTGTGGTGGGGTTGAGGATAGTTGTGGTGGTGGTGGTAGCGGGGTGTTGCGATGGTGGTGTTATGGTGTTGTGGTGGTGGTGGGGTTGTGGTGGTGGGGGGCTGTGGTGGTGGTGGGGGTTGTGGTGGTGGTTATGGTGGCGGTGGGATTGTGGGGTGGTGGTGGAATTGTGGTGGTGGTGGTGGGGAAGTTGTGGTAGTGGGGGTTGTGGTGGTAGGGGATTGTTGTGGTGGGGAGGGTTATGTTGGTGGGGAGATCTGTGGTAGTGAAAAAGATTATGGTGGTGGGGAGGGTGTTGTGGTGGTGGTCTAGAGAGTGGTGGGGAGGGTTGTGGTGGTATTGTACGAGTTGTAGAGGTAGTTGGGGTTGTGGTGGTAGAGGATTGTATTGGTGGTGGGTTATGGTGGTATGGGATTGTGGTGGTGGTGGTTGTGGTGGTGAGGGGTTGTGGTGGTAGGAGATTGTGGTAGTAGGGGATTGTGGTGGTGAGTGGTTGTGGTGGTAGGAGATTGTGGTGGTAAGGGGGTGTGGTGGTAGGGGATTGTGGTGGTGGGGGTTGTGGGGGTTGTGGTGGTGAGGGATTGTGGTGGTGGGGGTTGTGGTGGTAGGAGATTGTGGTGGTAGGGGGTTGTGGTGGTAGGGGGTTGTGGTGGGGAGGGGTTGTGGTGGTAGGGGATTGTAGTGGTAGGGGATTGTGGTGGTGGGGGTTGTGGTGGTAAGGGGTTCTGACGGTAGGTGATTGTGGTGGTGGGGGTTGTGGTGGTGAGGGGTTGTGGTTGTAGGAGATTGTGGTGGTAGAGGGCTGTGGTGGAAGGGGGTTGTGGTGGTGAGGGGTTGTGGTGGTAGGAGATTGTGGTGGTAAGGGGATGTGGTGGTAGGGGATTGTGATGGGGGGGATTTTGGTGGTAGGATATTGTGGTGGTAGGAGATTGTATTGGTGGTGGGTTATGGTGGTAGGGGATTGTGGTGGTGGAGGTTGTGGTGGTGAAGGGTTGTGGTGGTAGGGGATTGTGGTGGTGGTGGGTTATGGTGGTAGGAGATTGTAGTGGTAGGGGGTTGTGGTGGTAGGGGATTGTGGTGGTAGGGGATTGTGGTGGTAGGGGGTTGTGGGGGTAGGGGATTGTGGTGGTGAGGGGTTGTGGTGGTAGGTGATTGTGGTGGTAAGGGGTTGTGGTGGTAGGGGATTGTGGTGGTGTGGGTTGTGGTAGTGAGGGGTTGTGGTGGTAGTGTAGGGGTTGTGGAGGTAGTTGGGGTTATGGTGGTAGGGGATTGTGGTGGTGGTGGGTTATGGTGGTAGAGGATTGTGGTGGTAGAGGTTGTGGTGGTAGGGGATTGTAGTGGTAGGGGGTTGTGGTGGTGAGGGGTTGTGGCGGTAGGGGATTGTGGTGGTGGAGGGCTGTGGTGGTAGGAGATTGTGGTGGTAGGGGGTTGTGGTGGTGAGGGGTTGAGGTGGTGAGAGGTTGTGATGGTGGGGAGGGTCATGGCGGTAGTGGAGGGGTTGTGGTAGTAGTAGGGGTCAACAAGGTGGTGGGGGTGGGGGTCGGAGGTTGTGGTGGTGAAGGTCGAGGATTGTGGTGGTGAGGGTTTGGGGTTGTGGAGGTGGAGGTCGGGGGTTATGGTGGTGATGAGGGTTGTGATAATGGTGATGATGGTCGGGAGGGTTATGGTTGTGATGGTGATTTTTGCATCATCGACAAATAAGTGTGCGTAGCTACCTATTCTATTCACCATATCATTGATATATAACAAGAACATTACTGGTGCCAATACCGAGTCCTGTGGTACCTCACTAGTCACTTCATTTCAATCGGAAATTTCATCTTTCACCACTTCTCGCATACTTTCAAGAAATACTTGATCAATTCCAGTGTGCTCCCTTTAAGTAAGTCTTCCGTTTTCCAACTTCCATGGTCATCTTTTGTGTGGTACCTTGTCAAAAGCTATTCCCAGGTCCAGGTATACATAGTCCACCCAGCCTCCTTTCCCTGCAGTACGTCGACCACTCTCGAATGAAGACTTATCAGGTCGATTACACATGATATTTATTTTCTAAATCCGAATCGATGTTGAACCAAAATGCTCTTTTCCTCGAAGTAATTAATTAATCTTATTTTTTATTACTTTTTTACAAAATTTTGGCTATCGTGCAAATCAATAACACATGTCCATAATTCAGCAGACTCCCTATTTCCTCGTTTGTAAATTGGTACCACAATGGCCGACTTACAGTCCAGTGGCACTTTGCTTTCTTCCAGGGATCAAGCAATCAATTGATGTATTTTACTCCCCGACTGTTACCATCTGCATTCTTTCATTATCCAGTTCGAGGTCCCATCTGGCCCCAAGGTCTTTCTCGCGTCCATTTACATGTAAAGATACTTTCCCATGTGTATGTCTGAGTGCGTGTATCTGCGTGTGTACGCCTGAGTGTGTATGTCTTCGTGTGTATATCTACATGTGTAAGCCTAAACATGTGCGTCTGTGTGTATGACTGAGTGTGTGTGTGTTTGTCTGTGCATGTATGTCTGAATATGTCTTCCCATGTGTGTCTGTATATATACCTGTGTGTGTGAGTGTATGTGTGTGTGCGGGCTTACGTGTATGTGCGTGTGTGCGGACGTGTGTATTCACCATGGTCTTTGGATCATGTGTTGGACTCGTGATCGACAGCTATTTTCCTCTCGAAAGAGAGCTCAGAGCTCGTCTAACCGATATATGGCTAATGCTGTGACTTACACGCACATACACGCCCAATTCCCCGCCCACGAGAGTTGGAGTAACGACTCGAGGCGCAGCGATACTGAAATTATTTCAGCCCTGGGCAGGATTCGAACCCGGACCGCCGTAGTGACAGTCGGAGCCTCTACCAACCGCGCCACCGAGTGTATGTGCGTGCGTGTGTGCATACGTATGTGCGTGCGTGAGCGTAATTGTGTGCGTGTGTGTATTTGTGTGCATGTGCGTGCGTGTGTGTGCGTGCGTGCGCGCGTATGTGTGTGTGCGTGTGCATGTGTGTGTGCGAGCGTATTTATATATATATATATATATATATATATATATATATATATATATATATATATATATATATATATATATATATATATATTTATATATACGTATATATATATATATATATATATATATATGTATATATATACAGTATATATATGAAAAAGGTGGAAAAAAGAGAGTCACGGTTCTCGTTCCGAGTTTATTCCTGACCGGTTTCGCTTGTAGCTTCTTCAGAGGAATGTTCAATATTCCTCTGAAGAACCTACAAGCGAAACCGGTCAGGAATAAACTCGGAACGAGATCCGTGACTCATTTTTTCCACCCTTTTCAACTTGTCACAATGTTTCAATACATACATACATATATATATATATATATATATATATATATACTGTATATATATACATATATACATATATACATTAAACATATATATGTATATATATATCATATTGTGTGGGGTGTTTGTGTGTGTGTGTGGGTGTGTGTTGTTGTGTGTGTGTGTTGTGTGTGTGTGGGTGTGTGTGTGTGTGTGTGTGGGGGTGTGTGTGTGTTGTGTGTGTGTGTGTGTGTGTGTGTGTGTGTGTGTGTGTGTGTGTATTTACCTAGTTGTTACCTAGTTGTATTTCAAGGGAAGGGGAGCTTATGCTCATGGGGTCCCGTCTTCATATCTCATTTTATCTAAAACTATTTTTAAATTCATGTATTGTTTTTGCCACACACCACTTTCTCATCTAACTTGTTCCAACTGTCTATTTACTCTGTGAGGAAAGCTGTTCTTTTTCAAATCTCTTCTTAACTGTCTTTTTTTATTTTCTTTCCGTGTCCTCTTGTATTTCTGTCATCCCATTTTAATCAGATTCTCTCTATCAGTAATTTCTATGCCTTTCATGATTCTGTAAATAGTTATCAAATCTCCTCTCTCTCTTCTTTGCTCTAGTGTTCTGTAGTTTAAGTTTTTGTAGTCTTCTCTTCATATGATAGTTTTGAGAGTGTTGGTGCCAATGTTGTAATTGCTCTTTGTATTCTGTCAAGTTTTTTTTATACATTTTTTTTGTACTTGGTGACCATATCGTTGCTGCATATTCCAATCTTGGTCTTATCAGGGTGATTAGGATTTCCTCACCATTTCTTCATCCAGGTATGTAAATGCCACTTTGATTGTTCTTATTAAATTATAAGTTTCTCCAAAAAATCTTATTTATATGTTTCTCAGGTGACATATATTCATAACAATGACTCCAGGTCCTTCTCATTTTCTACTTTTTTTATTCCTTCTTCTCCCAAATTATATGATCCTGTTATTCTGTTTTTGCTTTTTCCAAATTCCATTATACTACACTTTTTTGTATTGAACTCCATCTCCACTTCCTACTCCATTCTTGTACTTTATTTAGATCTCTCTGTAGTGATTCACAATCTTCTTCAGTTTTCACTCTTTTCAGTAGTTTTGCATCATCTGCAAAGAAGCTCATATAGCTTTCAATTCCTTCATCCATATCATTAATATATATAGCAAACATTATTGGGGCCAGAACTGTTCCCTGCGGGACACCGCTTATTACTTCATTCCATTTGAGTGCTGGTCTCTTATCACTACTCTCATTTTTCTTTCTTGCAAAAAGTCCATCCAATTTAGTAATTTACCTTGTATTCCTCCTTCATATTCTAATTCTTAAGCAACTTCTTATGTGGTACTTTGTCAAAAGCATTTTTTAGGTCTAGAAATGCACAATCAGCCCATCCATCTCTTTCTTGTATTATATCTATTAGCCTTGAATAGAAACATATTAAATTGGTGACGCATGATCGTCCTTGTCTGAATCCAAATTGCCTTGGATTTAGTACGTTGTTTTTTTCCAAGTATTTTACCCATCTACTTTTGATAATTCTTTCACATATTTTTGCTATTGTACTTGTTAGAGAGACTGGTCTATAGTTGTTGTTGTTGTTGTCGTTCCCTAGACTGTCTGTCCGAGCAGTCCCGTCTCCCCAAGGAAGGCCACAGCCGAAACTGGGTTTTCCCACAAATCCTTTATAGAGTGTATGTTGTGTTGTTTGCGTGCATGATTGTGTATAATGCAGTCTTCCATTATGTGTTGTATGGTATGGGGTGAAGTGTTACATCCTGGGCAGCTGTTCACAACACGGTCGTCCAGCCTCTTCTGGTAGCTTAGAAGTGCTGGGTGGTGACCGCATCGCAGTCTGGCCAAGTGGACTCTGTCCTTACGTGGGAGAGAGGATTCAGAAGGGTGGATATCAGGGGGTCTGGCATGCAGCAGTGTGTTGTCTTTCAGTGTGTTAATGGAGCGGTGAGTGATATGATTATGAATATGTTTCCGGAGGCTGGTATTTGGTGGTTGTGGAGGAAGAGAAGAGAGTATCTGTGTGTAATAAAGGTCTATGGGTGTAGTTTTAATGTTTCTTGGTGTGTGTGGGTGTTCTGCTATGTAGTGTAGCGGGTGTGATGTGTTTGTGGTGGCTGCAGCAAGTGTTTGTGTGCCTCTCATGTCGAGGTGGTCCTTGACTTTGAGGACTTTTGTTTCATGGTGTAAATGGTCTGTAGGTGATGTATTTGTGCAGCCTGTAATTGTTTTTAGGGCTCTGTTTTGTATGATTTGAAGGGTGTTGTGGTGTGTCTCACTGAGATTAGGAGCCCATGCAGGACTCGCATAATTCATCACTGAGCGTATGCATTGTTTGTATATTGTTATATTAGTTTCTTTGTTTTGTCCAAATGTTGTTCCAGTGATTGACTTAAGTGCGTTAAGTCTAGGTGTGCATTTGTTTTTTTATGTTTGTGAGGTGTTGTTTGAAAGACATGGATGTATCGTATGTTACACCAAGAATTTTCGGTGTGTTTGTGTGTGGTATTAGAGTGTTGTTGATGTAGAGATGAGGTATGTATTTGTGTTCTTTTGTCCAGTTGGTGAGAAGTGTTGCTGTAGATTTGGTAGGAGCTATTTTGAGTCTGTTTGTGATGAACCATGTGTTGAGTGTGTCAAGGTAAGGCTGGATTATTTCTGCAGCTTTGTCTGTGTTACGATGTGTGCATGTGATTGTTATGTCGTCTGCGTAGGAAGAGATTTGTATTTCTGAGGTGTCTGGCGTGGGTAAGTCATGCATGTATAGATTAAATAATGTGGGGGATAGAACTGAGCCTGTGTACTCCGTTCTTAAATGTCTGATTATGATTGGCCATTATATGACACATTCCTGCCTGCCAGATAATTGGTCTATAGTTGGTAGGTTCTTCTTTATTTCCTCCTTTATATATAGGTACTATATTTGCTTTTTTCCAATCTTCTGGAACTTTTCCTTCTTTTAAGAAACTGCTTATTATGCTATGTATTTTGTCTGCCAGTTCATTCCTGCATTCTTTCAGAATCCAGTTTGCTATTTCATCTGGCCCATGCGATTTTCTGACATCAAAATTACCCAAGTGTGTCAATATTTCATTCTTTGTTACTTCTATTTCTTCCATGGGGGGGGACTTTTTTCTTTCCACTCAATCTCTTCAGGTTGTATGTTTTCTCTTGTAAACACTGATTTAAAATGTTTTGTTCATAATTTCTGCCATTTCCATTTCCTCAGTGTATTCAACTCCTCCTTGTCTTAATTTCTCCAAGTCTTGTTTGTTTTTCAGTTTATTGTTTACAAATCTGTAGAATAGCTTTGGTTGATCTTTACACTTTT
>NC_134797.1:15603384-15608384 GCF_046742065.1 Oratosquilla oratoria | reverse complement strand
TCTCACATAATCTCACTCAAACACATATGCATATGCCCCCCACACACTTACACTCATGCATACACACACACTTATACGTACACACACACATCCAAGATAAATCATATCGCGTAGGCAGTGAACAAAAACTGAAAACTGTCCCGACAAGTAGCCAAGAGAAGCGCACGCAGAGATGGTAAGCCTAGATGGAGATGGATAGACGAGGCTGAAGGACATAAAAATTCAACTGGGCAGTCAACAAATTGTTACCATCGTTGGTGAAGGCGGGTGACCTGCCCCGGAAGAGGATCACAGTCCGTGATCGAAATATATGGAATTCATTTATTTCATTTCTTCTTATGGTTTTTGTGAGTCTGTCCCTTTTTATTGTCCCGCTCTCCTCTGTATCCACTGAAGAGGATCACAGTTGATCGAAATATATGGAAATCACACCAACACAATTATAAATATATATATATATATATATATATATATATATATATATATATATATATGATATACCTATAATGATAATAATATACTGGGGGTGTATGCGTCCCCCCCGGTGTGTTGCGGTGCGTGTGGTGGTGTGTGTAACTTTGTGTGTGTGTGCGTGTGTGTGTGTGTGTGTGTGTGTGTGTGTGTGTGTGTGTGTGTGTGTGTTTGGTGTGTGTGTGTGTGTGCGTGTGTGTGTGTGTGTGTGTGCGTGTGTGTGTGTGTGTGTGTGTGTGTGTGTGTGTGTGTGTGTGTGTGTGTGTGTGTGTGTGTGGTGTGTGTGTGTGTGGTGTGTGTGTGTGTGTGTGTGTGTGTGTGTGTGTGTGTGTGTGTGTGTGTGTGTGTGTGTGTGTGTGTGTGTGTGTGTGTGTGTGTGTGTGTGTGTGTGTGTGTGTGTGTGTTAAAGGAGGAATTAATCGTGATGGTGTTACTTCATTCTCTCTTCTGAACGATAGAACAGTTTGTGGCACCAGACATCACAAGCCCGACCATGCATATCACCGAACTCGAGCATTATTGTCCCAATAAAGCGTGGAGAATGTAAAATATTCATGCCTCTTTCCTCTCCTTGCCCGCAATCACTCACGGCTTCATACCAGTTTGAAGGCGCCACAGTTGAGGACCTTTATCTCTCACTGACCACAAAGGCCCTGCGGCCGATCCTTGTTCGCCTCACGAAGTGGCTTCAATGAACCGAAGTCGCCGCTACATCATCGAGTGTCGAGAACCCACAAGCCACATGACGTCAGAGGTCATGGTGGTGATGGTCATGACATAGTTGAAGGATGGATGCAGTTTGAGTGTTGATGGATGAAGAAGCACAGGAGTGGATGAGAAGTTGAAATACTGAGGGTTTACTGAACCGAAAATGTAGGAGAGGAGAGAAGAGAAGCAGGGAAGAACAAGACGAAATGTGTTGAAGTAGGAAGAGTGAAAGAAATAAGCCACTTAGGAAAGGGAGAAGGAAGGCGAAGGGAAATTAAAGAAAGAGGGAAAGAAAAGACAAGGAAAACTAATGCAAGAGAAACAAAAGAAAATGACCTGAAGAGATGAGGGAGAGACAAGGAGCTAAAAGCAGGAAAATGAAATAAAGAATTATATCAAATGTAAACGTGGAAAGGAGAAGGAAGGCGAAGGAAAGTTAAAGAAAGAGGAAAAGAAAAGACAAGGAAAACTTATGCAAGAGAAACAAAAGAAAATGACCTGAAGAGATGAGGGAGAGACAAGGAGCTAAAAGCAGGAAAATGAAATAAAGAATTATATCAAATGTAAACGTGGAAAGGAACATAGAATGTAGGTGAGTAGATGAAAAGTAGATCAAGGGAAATGGAGGCGAAGGAAGAGGACGATGGGAAGCAGGGAATCTGATGGGGAGGTTCAACATGGAGTCAGCCTTTAGCACATTCAAGAGTTTGTTTTTTGTCTGTCGTTGAACGATTTTATTTAGGTTAGGAACACCTCTAGGCTAAAAGGGAGGCAGGGGAACAAAGAGGGGGAGACTTTTGTGGGAACAGGGAAAACATGGGAACCGTGAGAAGGAATATGAAACAGAATGAGAGAGAAGAAGGGAAAATCGTAATGGGGTAAAGGGGGGGGGACATTAGAAAAAAAACGCCACCACACACATTTTTTTAACTTCTTTCATAGACTCGCTGACAAGAAAATCGGATCAGAGGATTTTAGGATTTTAGGGAAACGTGCGACTTTAATGTCTCTGGAGATTCTGAGGTTACACGATGGCTCCCGAGGAAACACATCGAACAGTCGTTTTGGTCTTGATCCCCGTTAGCCAGAATAAGAATCTTAAAGTACGTCACTTAATCCTGAATCTGTGTAAACCTAAGTACCCCTTATACTGAATGGAATCGCCAGAAAAAAGTATTAAAGTAATACTTGGCTTTGAATTATTTAAGGAGCAAGAACAGAAATGCTACTAGACTTTTATCGCTGTTTAGAGATTTTTTCTTTTGTATAAATCGATGAAATGGTGCAGAATGGAATAACTAGGGATCCCTCTTTATGTATGCTTCTCCTGCGAAGACTTGATGCATGGCTTGACTCGGCTATCCCTCCTTATAGGGGTGTAAATGTCCTTGGTTTATACACGTACTGTACATACATATCAGGAACGGGAGTTTGACGCTGGGTATAGGAGAAAGGGGGAGGGGGAGAGGGAGAGGGGGAGGGGAGGGGAAGTGGAAGGAGAAGGGGAGGGGGAGTGGAAGGAGAAGGGGAGGGGGAGAGGCGAGGGGGGAGGAGAGGGGAGAGGGAAAGGGAGGGAGAAGGGGAGGGGGAAGGGGAGGAGAACAGTTGGAGCTAAGCAATATGGCTGCTGAGGAAAGGGGAGACTATCATGGTAACGGGAGATTGTTTGGGTGAGTGATGGATACGGGTGAGGATAGAAATGAGTAGAGGAAAGGGTGAGTGTACTGCTATGAAAGTGAGTGTAGTGGGAATGGGTGTCCTGATAAAGTAGGAAAAAAAAGATGAATGCATTGCTAGAGGAATGGGTAAGCTGCCTAGTGTAGGCCGTATGGTCTCTTGCAGTCTCCTTCATTCTTATGTTCTTATGCAAAGTAGACCACTTGGAAAAAGAAACTAACGAAGCAGAGCGCTTTCGTATATTACATCTTCAGTGCACTGATGTAATATACGAAAGCGCTCTGCTTTGTTAGTTTCTTTTTCCAAGTGGTCTACTTTGCATAAGTGAACACACGTACCCGTGTTCTTACTAGCATTATGTTCTTATGTTCTTATGTACGTGGTGGGTGACTGTGCTGGTAGAAAATGAGTTAGTCCAGGGTGAGTGTGTTGGTTGGAGGGTGTAGTGGAGGGTGAATATGGTGACAGAAGAAGTGAGTAAAGTAATGAGTGTCTTCCTGAGAGAGAGAGAGAGAGAGAGAGAGAGAGAGAGAGAGAGAGAGAGAGAGAGAGAGAGAGAGAGAGAGAGAGAGAGAGAGAGAGAGAGAGAGAGAGAGAGAGAGAGAGAGAGAGAGAGAGAGAGAGAGAGAGAGAGAGAGAGAGAGAGAGAGAGAGAGAGAGAGAGAGAGAGAGAGAGAGAGAGAGCGCGCAGTGGGGGTGATAAAGTGAGTGAAAAAGAGGATGAGTCTATGTAGGAGACGGTTTTCAATTTTTATGTATTTAGTGGATTTGTAAACGTACGATTGGTACACTGGGCACATAAGGGATGACCAATATCTAAGTTACATTCAGGTCCCAACTCAAAATAATTGAGTAAGAGAAACTATGAGGTCATTTAGGAAGTGATGGACCTAGTTATGGAAGTATATAAAGGTAGTTTTCGAAAGTTATATTTCGTAAGAATCATTGACTATATTTCCTCAAAGGATATGGGTGTCAGTACTTCATGTGTGCTCCCCAGAAATTTCGTTTAAGAATATGACTGCAATTGGTGGTTGAGTTAGGTGAAGGATGGAACGTGAAATGAGTGGGTTACTGCTTGTGAGTGTTTTCGGCAGTGAATTATTCAGTCAGGTCACAGTGTCAGAAACCATACGACAATGGGAGACACTGAAGAGGACAAGCCATGTTCGGAGGGGAGATCAAGTAGGGACTGAAGAGGAACATTTCATTCCCAAATTAAAAAAAAAAAAAAAAAAAAAAGGAAGATGAGAAGCCTACGCGGCTCTGAGTAGCTGCGGCCGAAGCCGTCACCTTTGCCCTATTATGCGCTTGGATTGTTGGAGCAGATAACAATCACTACTGGGAATCGGACAAAAGTGTGGTTTTCGAACCCACAACTAAATAAATGCAAAATAGAAAAGGAGATGTTAGAAATCCGTCCTTTCGTTTTGTCTACGGTGGTCTCCCTTAAGTGAATGAAATCGCCTGACGGCAGCCAAAATAAGCTTGAGAGGCAAAAATAGGCACCAGAGGATTACAAGTGTTAATTTCATAGTGTGTATATCCATCCATGAAAGATTGAACAGGTTTGGTGAATCTGTACTTGGTGGTGAGTGTGTAAAAGGGTGGGGAGGTGAAACAGGTAGGATATTTTTGATCTAAAAAAAAGGGGGGACGGTGAACGAAAATTGGTTAATATACAGGAAGAACAAACCTCTTCTATTAAGTCTCTGCTTCCAATGCCGCATCTACGACATGCCAGAAGATAATACACGTGATCCATTAATACCACATTTTTACTATAATCAAAAAGAATGTATACATATCTCAAGTTTTTTGTCATTTAATTTTTGAATATGTATGTATACTATTTTTTTTACTGCACTCCAAAAAAAAATCTCAAGATTTTTATTGTTACTTCGTTTCTGAATACGTGTATATACATATTTCTTACTGTAATAATAGGAAAAAATCAAGTCTTTGTCGTCATTTCATTTCTGAATATGTATAGACTTTGTTTCCGTTATTAATCGGGTTGCACAGACAAACCTCGGTATTTCCCACCGAGGAAAGAGCCAAAACCAATTTTTGCAGCGGGTTAATAATACTTGATTTCGATAAAAGTGTCTGATATTTATTTCAACAGAAAAATCAACAAAGCT
>NC_134797.1:15580884-15590884 GCF_046742065.1 Oratosquilla oratoria | reverse complement strand
TCTTATCTTGGCTCCTTCTGGATGACGAGTCATCCCTGCATCTCGCAAGACACAGCACATCCACAGCAAAGCCGCTTCATTAAAACGGCGACACCTCCCCCCCCTTCTCCGTCCCCTCATGCAGAAATGGAGATGGGGGAGAAATCCTTTCGGGTTGCCAAGGAGAGATTTAAAAAAAGGGTAACAGAAAGAAAGGATAGATGTTATGTGGCAGGCAGTCTTTTTTTGAGAGAAAATTAGTCTGCAGTCAGAAAAGAAGATTGGCCGACTTCGGTCCGTCCGTAAGAGTTTCAATGAAGTCCCTGAAGGGATGACGAAGGCTGTGAGACCTCGTGTATAGATGATTGAAATGAATGGGTTACGCTAAGGTTCGAGGGGTATCTAAATGGTTTACAGTGGGATCAAATGGTATCCAGCGATGTGTGAATGGTGTCATTATCTATAGAGACCAGTAGATTCTGACCCCGTGTGGCGTCACCAAATTTCTTGAATGTCAAAATAAACGCTCTACAAAAAGCCTTTATCAGTATAATGTTTCACTTGTTAGAGCTTTATCAATGTAGATGGCGTTTCTTTTGATAGATTTGTCGGCAACTGCCAATGACATTTCTTGGAGAATGTTTAGGTGCAGCGTGACTTTATTCTTTCATCAGTAAATTATTTGGTTAGATTTTTCGATAGTGGTATGATAGCATCATCAGTATATCATACTGTATTTCGAGAAAAATTATTTCTGTTAAATAACACCTATAAAGGTGTCGATGTTTGGCTTAAAATGTAATGTATAAATGATAGGTATAATCTACCTACAATCGCACAAATGATAATAGGGCATACAACAAACGAAGCATAAAGACAGAGTATAAAACAGAATTATATATAATTGGTAGACGTATAAATCGTACTTGTAAGCACTACACTAAAATACAAGTCACAACACATGATATACTTTTTGTAGTCTGCGAAATCGAATCTGCCCTACAGTGAAAAACTTTGTGTGTGCGTGTGTGCGTGTGTGCGTGCGTGCGTGCGTGTGTGCGTGTGTGCGTGTATGTGTGTGTGCGTGTGTGCGTGTGTGCGTGCGTGCGTGCGTGTGTGCGTGTGTGCGTGTATGTGTGTATGTGTGTGTATGTAAGATCACAGTATTACCCATAGATCAGGCCCTATAAGAGCTCTGAGCTCTTATCCGGTAGGGTTAAAGTTGTCGGTCACGAGTCCAACACTTGAACCAAGTCAGTGATGAACTTATCTTCACGGTTCCTAATAGTTATCAGTGTAATCCCGCAGTGAGCAGTTTTAGATGACGGTCTCGAATTGGCTGTGAAAGCTTCTGTCGTTGTCAGGGTTGACTGGAAGGGGATTGAAAGGGTCGACGTGGGATCCGATTGAGTTGATAGGGCTGAAGAGTAATGGAAGAGATGCTCATCGCATGCACCCGATTTATGCACAACTGCCCCCCCCCACACCTCCCTCTTTGGGAAGGGGGGGGGGAAAGCATGAAAAGAGGCAATAGGGCGGTGCGGGGTGCGGCAGGGTGGGCCTGACAAGGGTAACCAGTCGCACATTGGAATTAAGAACATGAGAATGGAAGAGACTGCAAGAGACCATAGGGCCTAAGCTAGGCAGTTCCATGTACGTTACCACTATCATCCCTAGTCAGGCTGCCGAATCAGTTCTGAGAGCGGAAACGATACTTCGACGACCCAAAACCGAAAGCCCCAAACGTCACAGGACGGGGGTATAGGAGAGGAGGTGCGAGTGTTTAGGGAGAACCAAAAGTGAGGACGGAGAAGGTGGGGTGGGGGGAAGGGGGGGATAGGGGGATCGGTGGGGCAGATGGAAATCATATATTCCTCGGAGGGGGACGCGAGGAAAAAAGGGTAAGCGTGACAATGGCCCCGGATCTGGGAGCAGCAGAGAAAAGAGCGTCGGCAAATGGAGGAAGCGAGAGAGGGAGTTTCAGTGGGACTGCATGGACAGGGCACCTGGCAATGGGAGGGTGGTACTTCCCGGAGGGGAGCGGGATTGGGAGTGGTTGGGCGGGAGAGGGCGTTAGGGAAGGCAGAGTGTAGGGACAAGGGAACAGCGATTGGAGCGTTAAGGGCGAGTTAGGGGCTGTTAGGGGTATCGTTGTGGCCACAATGGAGGTGGCTGAAGACTGCGGAAGGAGGCTGGTCTAAGGGTGAGACCAGGGGCTCGCCACCGGGGGGGGAGGGGTGTTAAGAGGACCCCCTCTTCCCCCCCCCATCCCCCTAGGGTTTTTGGGGGGAGCTTCTGTAACGGAGGAGCTACATACCAAAAATGAATAGATTGCCAGGCGATCTTTTTTATTCAGTGTTGAAGTGGTTCTCAGGGAACTCAGAAACAGAATTTCATAAATGGGAAAGATTAGAGAAAACAGGTCGAGAACCACCGGGTTAGAGTGTAGTATCTGTCCCGATTGTCGGACCTGTTTCGATCTAATTTCGCACCACGAGGGCCCGCGTTCGAACCCAGCTGCTTCTGGTGACTTCTACTTACCCTGGAAGTCCTAACACATGAGGCAAAGGAGTAGACATGTAGACTTTTGAAAGCATGGTTAGTCGTAGCTAGTCAGTCGAGGCTTCCTTCTCATGCATCCAGTGGATCCGGGTAAACACAAAGCAACACTCGTCACTTCGAGCACAATGCCACATGTGGGGGATTTTATCCTTTCAGAACCATCAAGCATTGTTTAGACCAGGGGTTCTTAACCTTTTTTCTCCAATTCCCCACTTTTTAGTGAGCCAACTCTCCATTTCCCACCACAGCATCGGTGACAACAAGAAGACACCAGAAACAAACAAAAAGAAACAAAAACACATCGATTAAAAAAAAAAAAAAAAAAGACTGGTTCTTCTGTCCGACCGGTCATTCCCCACTTGGCAACTCCGCCATTCCCCACCAGTGGGGAATTCCCCACAGGTTAAGAACCACTGGTTTAGACACAGTTACTCCAAACGCCCTACGGAAATCTTTCAACGTTTTATTTTATTTTATTTTATATTTCCTTCTATTTTATTCTATCTTATTTCGTTTATTTATTTTCCTTTTATTTCATCTTATCTTGTTTATTTATCTTGCGAAAAAAAAACTTAATGCTCCGTCACCACCACGAAGAAATGCATTCATTTTGCTGCGTCAAATACCATGCGATTTCATTCAGTCGAAGAATATACCTGACCTTAGTAGGATCTCAGTTGTCTGAAAAGTGGCTAATAAACATTAACACAATTAAATGCAAGGTTATGCACATAGTAACATATATAACAGTAATATAACAGTAACATATATAACAGTAATATAACACATATAACATATATAACATATATAACATAGTAACATATAGAACATATATAACATAGTAACATATATAACATATATATCATAGTAACATATATAACATAGTAACATATGTAACAGTAAGTACGATTACAAGTTATTTGGAAGTTCGTTAACAAAAATGGATAGTGAAAAAGATCTCGGCGTAATTATCAATAACGATCTCAAATTATCTAAGCAGTGTATTTCAGCCTCTGAGAAAGTAAATAAATTTCTAGGACTGATTGTGCGATCTTTTGACTTCAGAAGTCTATCTCTCACTAACAAGTTAAATAAATCGTTAGTTCGTCCACATTTGGAATATGCTGTTTCCAAATGGTCACCAAATCTCATTAAAGACATTGACAGATTGGAAAAAGTACAAAGGCGAGCACAAAATGAAAAATAAATCATACGAAAATCGACAAAAACATATGAATCTGTTTTCCTTGAAAAAGCATAGACTCAGAAGTGACTTGATACCGGCCTTTAAGATTCTTAAGGGAATTTACAACATCAGAAGTGACAAAATTTTCATACTAAATGAAAATCAGACAAAATATAATGGTCTCAAACTGTCAGGAAATAAGTTTAATTTGGAAGTGGGTAGAAACAACTACGCAAAATGTGTAGTTAATGAATGGAATAAACTTCCTGCAGAGGCAGTGCAATGTAGTTCACTTCGAAGCTTTCAGATTCGTTTAAACATACATACATACATACATATACCAAGGCTTTTTCCCCCTTACCAGGGAGGTAGCCAAAAAGGAAAAGGCATAAAATCATTCCCACCCATTCCATCCCCGAAAACACTCCACACCCCTCCACCCTCCCTCCCATCTTAGCACCTCCTAGATGACGGGTCATCCCTGCACCCTGTCCACTGCCCTGGGTCAGAAGCAGTGTCGCAGGACACAGCACATCCACAGCAAGGCCGCTTCATTAAATCGGCGACCCCCCCTCTCCGTCCCCCCATATAAAGGAGAGGACGGGGAGAAATCCCTTCGGGCTGCGTCAAAATTTTTGCTCACACACACTACCTCACCCCCCATTCCCCCGTCCATTCCGTCTCATGCATCACAACATCTTCCATATACAACCATTCTCCATTCACCCCTGTCTTCTGTCCTCTCCCGTCCTTCCTCAACAGACATTCCCCTCTTCCCCAAAGCCCCCTTCACCCCATCCATCCATCTCATCCTAGGACGTCCCCTCATGTTCACTCCCTCCACATCTGCCTTCCATACCTCCTTTACTAGTCTTTCTTCACTCATTCTTTCCATGTGTCCAAACCATCCTAATACTCTTTCATCAACCCTATCTCCCAGCTCCCTTTCCACCCGTTCTCCTCCTCACCTCCTCATTTCTCACTCTATCAAGCCTAGTAACCCCCATCATACTTCTCAGACACTTCATCTCAAACACATTCAAGTTCCTTCTCTCTTCCTCTCTTATGTTCCATGTTTCTGCTCCATACAGTGCTGTTGGCACAATCACTCCTTCATACAGTCTCCTCTTAGCATCCATTCCCAAATTTCTATTCCTCATTACACTTTTTAAACCACCAAGGCATTTACTCGCTTCTCTCAATCTACATTCTACCTCCACCTTCACTCCACCTTTTCCTGCCACATTTGCACCCAAATATCTAAAACTATCCACTTCCTCCAGTTGCTCTCCCTTAATGCTCACTTCCAGATTACTGCCACTTTCACCCTTTGTACATCTCATCGCCTTACTTTTACCCACAAAGGCAGAGGCATAAGAGGGGCTGGAAGGCCTCGGACCAGCACCCTAAAGATTCGTTTAAACACCTAAGCAAAATGCTGTAATGCCTGCCATTTATTCTATATTATTTGTTTGTTATTATTTGTCTGTTTGTTTATTATTATTTGCTTGGTTATCATTTATTATCTATCTGTCAATTTATCATTATTTACTATTTACCTGTTTGTTTATTATTTGATTTTACTTATTTATTGATTTTATTTATTATCATTTATATTGTTATAATTTTTATTTATTTACTTATCATTATTATAATTTTTTCGCATCCGGCCTAGTTATGGGCCAAAAGGTCTCATGTCGGCATGATCCTCCTTTGTAATCCTTTGCAAAACTGAACAGAATCGTCTAGTGCCGCAGCGTTCTCTGGTGAAACAAGCCACGCCCCGTTTCTTCGTCGACCAATCACATTTGTGTTTGAATGACGCGTATTTGTCCGAAAGCAGTCTACCACGGCTGTGATTGGCCAAGAAGTAAAGAGGGGCGTGGCATGTTTCGCCCGAGTTGAATTAACCCTATTACTACGGACATGACGCACCGTTACCTGAATGAAATAGTTTGGTTTTCACCAGAATGAAATATATAAAGAGCTTCACCCTGTCGAAGGGGTTAATCGCTTTTGTGAACTTAATCCAAAGGGAACAGTAGGATCCGAAACGGAAAAGTTTAGTCCGAAACGGGGCATTGGAGTCCGAAACGGAGCACTGGAGTTCAAAACGGAACATTGGAGTCCGAAACGGAACAGTAGAGTCCGAAACGGAACACTGGAGTCCGAAACAGAGCAGTGGAGTTCAAAACGGAGCACTGTAGTCTGAAACGGAGCAGTGGAGTTCAAAACGGAACATTGGAGTCCAAAACGGAACAGTAGAGTCCGAAACGGAGCATTGGAGTCCGAAACGGAACTGTGGAGTCCAATACGGACCGAAACGACGTAGTAAAGTCCAAAACGGACCGAAATGGCCTACAATCGATAAGAAACTATTGAAACGTACCTTCAGATATCTTCGTTGGTATTTAAAATTTTCAAACAAGGTTTTTATAAAAGCAATAATGCAGTTTTTTGTGGAAAATCAGAATATCACTCAAATCATCTTATCGTATACAAATCGAAATGTAAACCAATTGTAAAAGAAACGTGAATGAATACAAACATATTCTTATCATATGTCCAAATGTATTAATTGTATTCTGTTTTATTTTAATTTATTTTGTAACTGTAGAAATAATTGATTACTGTGAAAAACGTTTAATCTCCAAGACAGATGCAGTTATCTAATAAACATAAAGAAAATATACATATACCATATAACAAGGCTTCTTCCCCCTTACAAGGGATGCAGCCAAAAAGGAAAAGGTATAAAATCATTCCCACCCATTCCATCCCTGAATACACTCCACACCCCTCCACCCTCCCTCTCATCTTAGCACCTCCTGGATGACGGGTCATCCCTGCACCTTGTCCACTGCCCTGGGTCAGAAGCAGTGTCGCAAGACACAGCACATCCACAGCAAGGCCGCTTCATCAAATCGGCGAGCCCCCCTCTCCGTCCCCCCATGCATAAAAGGAAAAGACAGGGAGAAATCCCTTCGGGCTGCGTCAAATTTTGCTCACACATACTACCTCACCCCCCATCCCCCCACCTCATGCATCACAACATCATCCATATACAACCATTCTCCATTCACCCCTGTCTTCTGTCCTCTCCCGTCCTTCCTCAACAGACATTCCCCTCTTCCCCAAAGCCCCCTTCACCCCATCCATCCACCTCATCCTAGGACGTCCCCTCATGTTCACTCCCTCCACATCTGCCTTCCATACCTCTTTTACCAGTCTTTCTTCACTCATTCTTTCCATGTGTCCAAACCATCCTAATACTCTTTCATCAACCCTATCTCCCAACTCCCTTTCCACCCCCGTTCTTCTCCTCGCCTCCTCATTTCTCACTCTATCTAGCCTAGTAACCCCCATCATACTTCTCAGACACCTCATCTCAAACACATTCAAACTCCTTCTCTCTTCTTCTCTTATGTTCCATGTTTCTGCCCCATACAGTGCTGTTGGCACAATCACTCCTTCATACAGTCTCCTCTTAGCATCCATTCCCAAATATCTATTCCTCATTACACTCTTTAATCCACCAAGGCATTTACTCGCTTCTCTCAATCTACATTCTACCTCCACCTTCACTCCACCTTTTCCTGCCACATTTGCACCCAAGTATCTAAAACTATCCACTTCCTCCAGTCGCTCTCCCTTAATGCTCACTTCCAGTCTACTGCCACTTTCACCCCTTGTACATCTCATCACCTTACTTTTACCCACATTTATCTTCACCTTTCTTCTATCACATACTCTCCCAAACTCTGTCACCAACTTCCTCAGTCCCTCCTCCGATCCTGCCACAAGCACAATGTCGTCAGCAAACAACAGCTGGCTCACCTCCCACTTTTCTCCATTTTCTTTAACCATCTCCAATCCCTGACCCACTACCCTTGCATTTACCTCTCGCACTACCCCATCCATGTATAGATTGAACAGCCAGGGCGACATAACGCATCCTTGACGAAGTCCCACCTTTACCTCGAACCACTCACTCTCCATTTCTAATCCTGACACAAGCTCTACTACTCTCATAAAAACTCTTGACAGCTCCTAGAAGCTCTCCTCCTATCCCATATATCTGCAGTACCTCCCACAGTGCCTTTCTGTCTACCCTATCGTAAGCCTTTTCCAGATCCATAAAAGCCCAAAAAACATCCTTCCCCTTTCCTATAGCTTTCTCACATATTTGTCTTACCACAAAGATCTGATCTACACAACCTCTACCCGTCCTAAATCCACACTGTTCCTCACCAATTACTCCTTCTGTTCCTCTCCTAATCCTCTCAATCAAGATCCTCCCATAAGCCTTCCCAACTACACTTAACAAGCTAATCCCTCTGAAACTACTACATTCACACTTGTCCCCTTTTCCCTTGTAAAGTGGAACTATACAAGCACTCCTCCAGTCCTCCGGCACTCTACTCTCTCTCCAGCAAACATTAAATAATCTCACCAGCCAGTCCACCATCACTGTACCTCCTTTTTTTATACATTCTGCATGGCATCCATCCAGACCAGGTGCCTTATCTGCTTTCATCATCTTAACAACTGCCTTCACTTCATCTTTCCTTATTTCTCCTCCATTTTCCTCACTCATCACTCTCATTTTCTTAGCATTTCCCACTGCAACTATCTTTCCCTCCCTATCCTCCTTCACATTTAGCAACTCCCTAAAATATTCTGCCCATCTTCCCCTTACTGCCTTCTCTTCCATTATCATCTCTCCATCTGCACCTTTTACCTTTTCTTCTCTACTTGATTCGCCTCCTCTTCCTCTCTTAATTTCTTTCCAAAACATCTTTTTATTACTTTCAAAATTTTTGTCATACTCTTACCCCACTTCACATCTGCTCTCCTCTTTGCCTCCTTTACCTTTTGCTTTACTTCTCTTTTCTTTTCTTTGTACCTCTCATATGACTCCCTCGTCCTATTTTGTAACCAATCTGTGAAAGCTCGCTTCTTCTCTTCTACAACCTTCTTTGTTTCCTCATCCCACCATTCACTACCCTTCCTTCTATTTCCTCCTGTCCTTCTTGTTCCACACACCATCCTTGCACACTTTGTGACTCCCTCCTTGAACCATCCCCATTCCTCCTCCACACCTAGATCTACTCTATCCTTCACTCCCTCCCACTCCTCCTTCAGCTTCTTCTACTCCTTCTCCTTTTCCTTTTCATTTAAAGAGTTCACTCTAAGCACCTCCCTACCTTTTGTCCCTTTCCTCTTTCTCCATCTATCCTCCACTCTCAACTTACCTTCCACCACAAAATGATCTGATATTCCCCCACCCTCTCCCCTTAGCACATGTACATCCTTAACTCTTCCTATCATAGTCCTATTTACCACTACATAATCCATCAACGCTCTATCTACCACCCTTCCATCCACCACCCTCTCCCATGTGTACTTATGCTTGACTTTCTTCCGAAACACTGTATTTGCTATCATCAACTCTCTTTCTAGACACATTTCCACCATCAACTCTCCACTACGATTCTTTCCTGGAACTCCACATTTTCCAACCACTCCATCGATTGGACCATTTCCTACCCTAGCATTAAGGTCTCCCAGTACTATTACATTGACATTTCTCCCTAAATCCTCTATGCACTCATTTAAATCTATCCAAAAGGCCTCCCTTTCTTCTACACTCTTCTCACTGCCAAGCCCATATGCACTTATAAAGACCCACATCTCCTTTCCCAGTTTCACCTTCATCCACATTATCCTTCAGGAAACCTCCTTCCACTCCACTACACGTTTACCTATCTCTTCACTTACTAGAATAGCCACCCCTTCCCTCCCTCGCCCTCTCTTCACTCCTGATAACCTCCCACTTACACTCCCAAACTTACACTCACCCTTCCCTTTCAACTTAGTTTCACTCAAAGCCAACACATCCATCTTTCTTCTCACAAACATACTACCTATCTCTTCCCTTTTACTCTCATCTGTACCACATCCACGCACATTAAAAGACCCAAACCTTAGGGTGCTGGTCGGAAAACTCCCAGACCCTCTTATGCCTTTACTTTTTCTTTTGGGAATGTCCCCTGTGAGGCTACAAGGAGAAGGATGCCTAGTCCCACTCCCCGTCCCTTTCTTCTCACTTCTTACGATCCAAGTGGAAATACTTGGTGGCAGTATTCTTTTCCCCCACCACAGGGAATTCCCCCACAGCAGAAAATGAATACTCAGAGAAATGGTACAGGACAGCAACAAGGGGTTGGGGGACAGCATAACGGAGGGACAGTCGTAGTATAAAAGTGTCAT
>NC_134797.1:15465884-15558384 GCF_046742065.1 Oratosquilla oratoria | reverse complement strand
AGGCATCCCGAAACGAAATTGAGACCAAGTCTTGATATGAATGACCCAAGAGGCATCGCTAAGGCATCAAATGGTTCCTGTGGGTCGAGCCGTCTTCATTCCCATCCCTCCCATCCCACGCAATTCCTTCAGTACCGGGTGCAGCAATTTCAGTTTGTTTTACCTTCTACCATATAGGCGATCTTCTTCAATTCCGTGGTAACTACACTGTAGCAAGAGATTCGATTCACCCTTACCTACCGGTGGTTCTTTTCCTTGTGCTTCAGCTTCCGCTAGGTTATCTTCTTCGGTTCTCTGGCACCCTTTTAGTATCTATTCTATCGACATCCAGAATAAATACTAAAGTCATAAAACGCAAAGGAAAGGGTTAACCATGTCCGTATATCTAGTTTAGTTAATCCCCAGTTATCGCTACCGTCGCGACTTCCTTTCAGGATATGATGATACCACTATTGAGCCCCATTACCAAAACAACGGCCCAAGCATTAGCTGACGACACCTTTGTGGTCGAAGAATGCCCGTGCCCGGGGGGCGGGGGTTTGGGGTAAATGCTCCGGACTCACGCTCTCCTGCATCCATTACCCAAAGGACGTCTCCGTCTCTGTCGGTCCCACGCCTTCCGGGTCGCCTGCCAAGACCACGGCCCTATGCCGCTGGTGGGACCCTTCCTCTTTGTTGTCTTTCCAGTAGTTTCTACTTATCTATCTATATACCAAGGGCTTCTATTTCCCTTATGAGGAAAACAGCTTAGGCACCTTAACTTACACTCTCTGGAAAGACGCAGTGTGCGGGGTGATCTAATAGAGGTGTTCAGGTGGATCAAAGGCTTTAACAAGGGTGATGCAAACAAGGTCATCATATTAAAACAACAGGGCAGGACTCGCAGTAATGGTTATAAACTGGACAAACTTAGATTTAAAAAGGAAATAGGCAAGAATTGGTTAACTAATAGGGTGATCGACGAATGGAATAAACTTAGTAACCATGTAGTAAGCGCTGAAACTATCAGTTGTTTTAAGAAACGATTAGACAACTTTATGGATGGGGATGACAGGTGGTGATGGATACGGAGGCTGCCTAGTGTAGGCCTTATGGTCTCTTGCAGTCTCCTTCATTCTTATGTTCTAAAGTTCTAAGTCAAGAGTACGTACTCACTCCTGTCCATTCTCCTGGGTGGGAGTGGGGACATGTCTATGACTTTCTGATGTAAGGAAAACGTGGCAGGAAAACACGGGTTGGATTAGGAACACTATATTGCTGACGTTTCGACTACAATTCTTCTTCAGATTTGAAATTCCTTGTGGTCGAAACGTCAGCAATATCCTGATCCAATCCGTGTTTTCTTGCCACCTTTTCCGCTTAACTGTCTCGCCTTCAAACAGTTCCTGGTGTGTCGATTTGTATTCAGTCGACGATAACCAGCGCTTCTATACTTCCCGACACTACCGCGCCGAGGAGTCGAAAGCGGTAAAGGAAAGATTTTGAGGAAGGTAGTAGAAAGGAGAAGGAGGAGTACAAGTTAAGTAATCAGGATTCTTCTATCAGTGAAGATGTTTATCTAATCGTATATGGAACACTGCGTCACTCTGTCGGGTAGGGACGTAACTAAGGCACCAAAAGTACTTACAACATAAATTGTACACAGTTATTACCCAGTACGATATTTGACGTGTCGAGATTCAGATTATTGTCCATGTAGGTAATGTCTAAAACTTGGAAGTTCCCAATATTTGCAACGAAAACCCGTTTAGGGATTAGCGATTCCAGCATCCAGGATTCGGAACTTCATTATGAAAATTGGAGATTTTCGAATTTTAGAGGGATTCCCAGTACAGAGAACTGTCTGTATATTTTATCTCATTTAACTTTTTTTTGTATCGACGAGGCTTATTCAGGGTAGCTTTAGATGATTTTATTTATCTAGACACAGGAACAAAATACGTCATGTCTTGAAATATACTAAAATTGTAAGAAACTAAGGCGCGCCATTTACGTTTATTCCACATGAATTGGTTTAGCCAGTGAATAGTGCCACAAAAGTGATTCACTCAACTATCTTACCCTCAAAGCTCCTTGATGTAATGGATAGAAAACAACAAATCCAACGAAAAATTTAAAATTTAACCACGTTTGCTACGATGTCCTGTTTTAGTGTTAAACCATTTTATTTTATTTAACCCATTCAACTCCGATGACAAGATGTCTTGTCATTTGGTCAAATAAAACAAAAAATCATAATAAAACAACAAAATGTTTGATGATCAAACAGCACCAGAAAAATATGACGTCATCAGTCCTCCTCCTCGAGGAGGAGGACTGATGACGTCATATTTTTCTGGTGCTGTTTGATCATCAAACATTTTGTTGTTTTATTATGATTTTTTGTTTTATTTGACCAAATGACAAGACATCTTGTCATCGGAGTTGAATGGGTTAAGGAACACCAAACTGGACGAATTTTTATAAAATTCTTCGACCTGAGGAAGCCGACATGTTCTCCAAGAGGGTAAGACTGTGGGATATAAACAAAATGATAGATGGCTGTTTCACTGTTGACTTGATATGTAGACTGGGCAGATGTTGAGCCAACTCGATGATGTGCCCGTTGACGATGGACTTGTCAGTTGTCAACCTCTCTCCCAGTTCAGTTTTGTCCCCTAAATCACAAGGGATCTTTGTATTCATTGATCATTCTCTATGAAATTGCTATTTCATGAGTGTTTTGTATTCTATTCTGCAATGTATATATACATATATATATATATATATATATATATATATATATATATATATATATATATATATATATATATATATAAAACCTCTCTTTTTATTGCATTTCTGTAACAGGGTGGACATTGGCAAACAGGAAGGATGAAAGGAGGCAGGTAGGCAGGCCTCGCCTCTCCCTTCCCCATCCTATATCACCTCCCTGTTCCCTCCACCACCTTCACTTCCCCCTTCTTTCGTTCTCCCTCTCATGTCCCCCTCCTCCTCCTCTTCCCTCTCACCTCTTCCTCCTTCCCCCTCAACACTTCCTCCTCATCCTACCTCTCATCACTTCCATTTCTTCCTCCTCCATTTTGCCCCTTATTCCTCTGAATGTCGTCTGTGAACACCATGTGGAAATTATCATTCAGTACTTGTGTACGTGTGTGTGCACGTTGAGTGTATGCTTGTGTGTACGGCTATTACTGGAGAAAACGCGAAAGTTATTGTGTATTTCATTTTGCTTTCTATATTCATGCAACGCACATTTTACTTCCATATCCACTGTTTTGTTGCCCCCATCGTGTATATGGGTAAAAATGAAGACATGGCTCGGACGTTTTGTTCCCACCAATGCCTCTCTCTCTCTGTGAATGCATCTCACTGGCATATCTAATGACCCAAACTCATCCATCACGTATCTCACTCCACTTCTCCTTTCCCTCGTGACATCGACTCCTAGGGGTTGACCAGACCCTGGACTGTTTTGTTCCGGGGCGCCCTTGTTGGTTTTCCGGGGGCAGCGTGGATATTGTCCGGGTAAGCGTGTGGTCCAATACGAGGTCACGGGGCGTACATCCGCAAAGGTCATGGCAGGTCAAGACTCAAGTCTCCCGTTGGCTTCCAGATACTTCCGGGGGTGTACACGTGCGCCTGTACACTCTGTACACGTTCAAAGATCTGTACGTGTTCGTGGTTTTCTCACGAGTGTGGGAATGAAGTTGCGTCCATTTGTGGGGATGTCCCTGAATAAGTTCACAATAATAATTATCAGAGGTCCGTGTGTGTGTGTGTGTGTGTGTGTGTGTGTGTATTTACCTAGTTGTACCTAGTTGTATTTTACGGGAAGGGGAGCTATGCTCGTGAGGTCCCGTCTTCATATCTCATTTTATCTAAACTATTTTTAAATTCATGTATTGTTTTTGCACACACCACTTTCTCATCTAACTTGTTCCAACTGTCTATTGCTCTGTGAGGAAAGCTGTTCTTTTTCAAATCTCTTCTATAGTTGTCTTTTTTTATTTTCTTTCCGTGTCCTCTTGTATTTCTGTCATCCCATTTTATCAGATTCTCTCTATCAGTAATTTCTATGCCTTTCATGATTCTGTAAATAGCTATCAAATCTCCTCTCTCTCTTCTTTGCTCTAGTGTCTGTAGTTTAAGTTTTTGTAGTCTCTCTTCATATGATAGTTTTGAGAGTGTTGGTGCCAGTTTAGTAATTGCTCTTTGTATTCTTTCAAGTTTTTTTATACATTTTTTTGTACTTGGTGACCATATCGTTGCTGCATATTCCAATCTTGGTCTTATCAGGGTGACTAGGATTTTCCTCACCATTTCTTCATCCAGGTATGTAAATGCCACTTTGATTGTTCTTATTAAATTATAAGTTTCTCCAAAAATCTTATTTATATGTTTCTCAGGTGACATATTATTCATAACAATGACTCCCAGGTCCCTCTCATTTTCTACTCTTTTTATTCCTTCTTCTCCCAAATTATATGATCCTGTTATTCTGTTTTTGCTTTTTCCAAATTCCATTATACTACACTTTTTTGTATTGAACTCCATCTCCCACTTCCTACTCCATTCTTGTACTTTATTTAGATCTCTCTGTAGTGATTCACAATCTTCTTCAGTTTTCACTCTTTTCAGTAATTTTGCATCATCTGCAAAGAAGCTCATATAGCTTTCAATTCCTTCATCCATATCATTAATATATATAGCAAACATTATTGGGGCCAGAACTGTTCCCTGCGGGACACCGCTTATTACTTCATTCCATTTTGAGTGCTGATCTCTTATCACTACTCGCATTTTTCTTTCTTGCAAAAAGTCTTCCATCCAATTTAGCAATTTACCTTGTATTCCTCCTTCATATTCTAATTTCTTAAGCAACTTCTTATGTGGTACTTTGTCAAAAGCTTTTTTTAGGTCTAGAAATGCACAATCAGCCCATCCATCTCTTTCTTGTATTATATCTATTAGCCTTGAATAGAAACATATTAAATTGGTGACGCATGATCGTCCTTGTCTGAATCCAAATTGCCTTGGATTTAGTACGTTGTTTTTTTCCAAGTATTTTACCCATCTACTTTTGATAATTCTTTCACATATTTTTGCTATTGTACTTGTTAGAGAGACTGGTCTATAGTTGGTAGGTTCTTCTTTATTTCCTCCTTTATATATAGGTACTATATTTGCTTTTTTCCAATCTTCTGGAACTTTTCCTTCTTTTAAGGAACTGCTTATTATGCTATGTATTTTGTCTGCCAGTTCATTCCTACATTCTTTCAGAATCCAGTTTGCTATTTCATCTGGCCCATGCGATTTTCTGACATCAAAATTACCCAAGTGTGTCAATATTTCATTCTTCGTTACTTCTATTTCTTCCATAGGGGGGACTTTTTCCTTCCACTCAATCTCTTCAGGTTGTATATTTTCCCTTGTAAACACTGATTTAAAATGTTTGTTCATAATTTCTGCCATTTCCATTTCCTCAGTGTATTCAACTCCCCCTTGTCTTAATTTCTCCAAGTCTTGTTTGTTTTTCAGTTTATTGTTTACAAATCTGTAGAATAGTTTTGGTTGATCTTTACACTTTTCTATAACATCTTTTTCATATTTTCTTTTTTCCTCTCTGCACTTTTGTACATATTCATTTCTATAACCAGTATATATTTTCCATTTTTCAGGTCTTCTGTCTTTTTTCCATCCGGTCCAGGCTTTGTCTCTTTTGTCTTTTAACTCCCTACAACTTTTGTTGTACCAGCATTTTACATATTCTTTTTCTTGTTTTTGTCTTGGGACATACTTTTCCACTCCTTCTTTGTAAATTTTTGTCAAAATATTCCATTTCTCTTCCACTGATGTTTCTTCTTTGTATATTTCTTCCCAGTTTTCTTGTTGGAAGAATTCTCTTATTTTATCAAAGTTTGTTTTTTCATACATCATTCTTCCTTTTCTATATTGTTCATTTCTTTTCATATATTTTTCTTCATTAAGTTCCAGTTCAATCAATATGTGGTCACTTTTACCTATTGGTGTTTTATATTCAATCTTGTCCACTATTCTAGGTTCAGATGTAATTATTAAGTCTAGCCTCGATGGTTCTTCTTCATTTCTATACCTAGTGTTCTCTTGTATCCATTGTGTCATTGAATGGTCAGTAATCATCTCAAGTAGAGCATTTCCCCATGAGTCATCACCACTCTTTACTGTCATTTCTTCCCAGCAGATTTCTTTGCAATTAAAGTCGCCCATCATAACTATTCTTCCTCCGTCTTCCATTATTTTAGTTAATGCTATCTTTGTGTCCTCTAACATACTTTTATGTTCATTCTCCTCCCATGAGGCTGTTTTCGGAGGCACATAGTTGATCACAAATTTTCTGCTCTTCTTATCTCGGTCTTCCACTTCTATCATAATCATCTCTACTGTATTCTTTCCATATATGACACCTTTCACGTTTATATCCTTCTTTGTCAGGAACATAACTCCACCCCCTTGTTTTTTCTCTCTGTTTCTAATCCAATAATTGTATGTATCATGTCCTACACTGTTGGGTGGTAGTGGGCCTTTTAATTTTGTTTCTACAATTCCCATTATGTCCGGTTCTTTTTCTTTCAAATAATCATTCAGTTCATTCAATCCTGTTATCAATCCATCTATATTTGTGTAGGACACTCTTAGTTTTCTGCCACTTCCATTGTGTTCTCTGTTTCCCTTATGTTTTTCTTTAGTATGTCGAACTGCTTTATTTTCATGTTCACTACTCTCCAATAGAATCTCTCTTTCTCTGACTCCGTTCTTTCCTCGTTTTTTGCCTTAGCTTCAATTCTTTTCTGCTTTTCTGCCTCTCTTTCCTCCTTATTCATTTCTCTTTTTATCCATACCTTTTTATATTGATCATTTGTTGCTAGTTTCCCTGTCTTGGATAGAATTTTCTCTGCCGTTGTTTGTGACCTGAATTTAATCTTAATTGGTCTGGTCTTATCTGTACTATATTTTCCGAGTCTGAATTTTTCCTCAATTTCCTTTATAATTTCTGGTTCATCTTCCTGGACTAATTTTAATAAACTGCTTACCCTTTCATTTTCCTCCTTGATTCTTGCGGTTCTATCTGGGTTATGTTTCTCTTCCATTCCTAATATAATTATACATTTCTTTTTGTCAGCTAATTCTCTTACTATATTCTCCTTCTGTCTCATCACTTTAATAACTGAGTCTTCATTATGTTCTTTCAATTGCTGTTTGACTATGTCAGTGAATGAAACCTTATTCCCTTCTTGAGTTATTCTCCAATTTTTAGCTTCTGTAGCTATTTTCTCACTGTTTTCATTACTATTCTTCTTCAATTTCTCATTCTCCTCCTTTACATTTCCTAACTGTCTTTTTAGGTCCTCTACTTCTTCAGTTAAGTTTCTGTTAGCCTTCTCTAGTTGTTCCAATCTTTCAATTCTTTGTAGAATGGAGCCTACATTACCTAACTTACGTTCCAAGTCCTCGATCACCTTATCAACTCTCTCCTCTAGTCTTATCAGTCTGGGGGGGGTTGTGTCCCCCCCACCCTCTTTAAATCCCTGGAACATATTCTCGTCACTTTCTACTGTATTTCTCCTCTCTATACTTCTAATCTTTACATTTTTATTTGCCATTTCGTCATCCGGTGGTCGTTTCATGTTGATCTTCCGCCCGTCTGCCTGGGCCAAGTCCTCCACATCCTCATTATCTTCCATTTCCCCAGTAATCCCTCCCCCTCTCCTCTTTCCTTACTTTCCCACTACCTCACGAGCAATTCCCCCCCCCCCTGCAAATACAAAAAGGCACTTCTCTTTGCGTTGGTATCCTCAATCTGCACTTTTCTTCAGAGCGTTCGTCAAGCCGTCCGTTCGTTGAAAGTGTGTGTGTGTGTGTGTGTGTGTGTGTGTGTGTGTGTGTGTGTGTGTGTGTGTGTGTGTGTGTGTGTGTGTGTGTGTTTACCAAGTTGTATTTTACGGGAAGGGGAGCTATGCTCGTGGTGTCCCGTCTTCATATCTCATTTTATCTAAACTATTTTTAAATTCATGAATTGTTTTTGCATGTGTGTGTATGTATGTATGTATGTGTGTGTGTGTGTGTGTGTGTGTGTGTGTGTGTGTGTGTGTGTGTGTGTGTGTGTGTGTGTGTGTGTGTGTGTGTGTGTGTGTATTTACCTAGTTGTATTTACCTAGTTGTATATTACGGGAAGGGGAGCTATGCTCGTGGGGTCCCGTCTTCATTTCTCATTTTATCTAAACAATTTTTAAATTCAAGTGTGTGTGTGTGTGTGTGTGTGTGTGTGTGTGTGTGTGTGTGTGTGTGTGTGTGTGTGTGTGTGTGTGTGTGTGTGTGTGTGTGTGTGTGTGTGTGTGTGTGTGTGTGTGTGTGTGTGTGTGTGTGTGTGTGTGTGTGTGTGTGTGTGTACGTGTGTGTGTGTGTGTGTGTGTGTATTTACCTAGTTGTATTTACCTAGTTGTATTTTACGGGAAGGGGAGCTATGCTCGTGAGGTCCCGTCTTCATATCTCATTTTATCTAAACTATTTTTAAATTCATGTATTGTTTTTGCACACACCACTTTCTCATCTAACTTGTTCCAACTGTCTATTGCTCTGTGAGGAAAGCTGTTCTTTTTCAAATCTCTTCTATAGTTGTCTTTTTTTATTTTCTTTCCGTGTCCTCTTGTATTTCTGTCATCCCATTTTATCAGATTCTCTCTATCAGTAATTTCTATGCCTTTCATGATTCTGTAAATAGCTATCAAATCTCCTCTCTCTCTTCTTTGCTCTAGTGTCTGTAGTTTAAGTTTTTGTAGTCTCTCTTCATATGATAGTTTTGAGAGTGTTGGTGCCAGTTTAGTAATTGCTCTTTGTATTCTTTCAAGTTTTTTTATACATTTTTTTGTACTTGGTGACCATATCGTTGCTGCATATTCCAATCTTGGTCTTATCAGGGTGACTAGGATTTTCCTCACCATTTCTTCATCCAGGTATGTAAATGCCACTTTGATTGTTCTTATTAAATTATAAGTTTCTCCAAAAATCTTATTTATATGTTTCTCAGGTGACATATTATTCATAACAATGACTCCCAGGTCCCTCTCATTTTCTACTCTTTTTATTCCTTCTTCTCCCAAATTATATGATCCTGTTATTCTGTTTTTGCTTTTTCCAAATTCCATTATACTACACTTTTTTGTATTGAACTCCATCTCCCACTTCCTACTCCATTCTTGTACTTTATTTAGATCTCTCTGTAGTGATTCACAATCTTCTTCAGTTTTCACTCTTTTCAGTAATTTTGCATCATCTGCAAAGAAGCTCATATAGCTTTCAATTCCTTCATCCATATCATTAATATATATAGCAAACATTATTGGGGCCAGAACTGTTCCCTGCGGGACACCGCTTATTACTTCATTCCATTTTGAGTGCTGATCTCTTATCACTACTCGCATTTTTCTTTCTTGCAAAAAGTCTTCCATCCAATTTAGCAATTTACCTTGTATTCCTCCTTCATATTCTAATTTCTTAAGCAACTTCTTATGTGGTACTTTGTCAAAAGCTTTTTTTAGGTCTAGAAATGCACAATCAGCCCATCCATCTCTTTCTTGTATTATATCTATTAGCCTTGAATAGAAACATATTAAATTGGTGACGCATGATCGTCCTTGTCTGAATCCAAATTGCCTTGGATTTAGTACGTTGTTTTTTTCCAAGTATTTTACCCATCTACTTTTGATAATTCTTTCACATATTTTTGCTATTGTACTTGTTAGAGAGACTGGTCTATAGTTGGTAGGTTCTTCTTTATTTCCTCCTTTATATATAGGTACTATATTTGCTTTTTTCCAATCTTCTGGAACTTTTCCTTCTTTTAAGGAACTGCTTATTATGCTATGTATTTTGTCTGCCAGTTCATTCCTACATTCTTTCAGAATCCAGTTTGCTATTTCATCTGGCCCATGCGATTTTCTGACATCAAAATTACCCAAGTGTGTCAATATTTCATTCTTCGTTACTTCTATTTCTTCCATAGGGGGGACTTTTTCCTTCCACTCAATCTCTTCAGGTTGTATATTTTCCCTTGTAAACACTGATTTAAAATGTTTGTTCATAATTTCTGCCATTTCCATTTCCTCAGTGTATTCAACTCCCCTTGTCTTAATTTCTCCAAGTCTTGTTTGTTTTTCAGTTTATTGTTTACAAATCTGTAGAATAGTTTTGGTTGATCTTTACACTTTTCTATAACATCTTTTTCATATTTTCTTTTTTCCTCTCTGCACTTTTGTACATATTCATTTCTATAACCAGTATATATTTTCCATTTTTCAGGTCTTCTGTCTTTTTTCCATCCGGTCCAGGCTTTGTCTCTTTTGTCTTTTAACTCCCTACAACTTTTGTTGTACCAGCATTTTACATATTCTTTTTCTTGTTTTTGTCTTGGGACATACTTTTCCACTCCTTCTTTGTAAATTTTTGTCAAAATATTCCATTTCTCTTCCACTGATGTTTCTTCTTTGTATATTTCTTCCCAGTTTTCTTGTTGGAAGAATTCTCTTATTTTATCAAAGTTTGTTTTTTCATACATCATTCTTCCTTTTCTATATTGTTCATTTCTTTTCATATATTTTTCTTCATTAAGTTCCAGTTCAATCAATATGTGGTCACTTTTACCTATTGGTGTTTTATATTCAATCTTGTCCACTATTCTAGGTTCAGATGTAATTATTAAGTCTAGCCTCGATGGTTCTTCTTCATTTCTATACCTAGTGTTCTCTTGTATCCATTGTGTCATTGAATGGTCAGTAATCATCTCAAGTAGAGCATTTCCCCATGAGTCATCACCACTCTTTACTGTCATTTCTTCCCAGCAGATTTCTTTGCAATTAAAGTCGCCCATCATAACTATTCTTCCTCCGTCTTCCATTATTTTAGTTAATGCTATCTTTGTGTCCTCTAACATACTTTTATGTTCATTCTCCTCCCATGAGGCTGTTTTCGGAGGCACATAGTTGATCACAAATTTTCTGCTCTTCTTATCTCGGTCTTCCACTTCTATCATAATCATCTCTACTGTATTCTTTCCATATATGACACCTTTCACGTTTATATCCTTCTTTGTCAGGAACATAACTCCACCCCCTTGTTTTTTCTCTCTGTTTCTAATCCAATAATTGTATGTATCATGTCCTACACTGTTGGGTGGTAGTGGGCCTTTTAATTTTGTTTCTACAATTCCCATTATGTCCGGTTCTTTTTCTTTCAAATAATCATTCAGTTCATTCAATCCTGTTATCAATCCATCTATATTTGTGTAGGACACTCTTAGTTTTCTGCCACTTCCATTGTGTTCTCTGTTTCCCTTATGTTTTTCTTTAGTATGTCGAACTGCTTTATTTTCATGTTCACTACTCTCCAATAGAATCTCTCTTTCTCTGACTCCGTTCTTTCCTCGTTTTTTGCCTTAGCTTCAATTCTTTTCTGCTTTTCTGCCTCTCTTTCCTCCTTATTCATTTCTCTTTTTATCCATACCTTTTTATATTGATCATTTGTTGCTAGTTTCCCTGTCTTGGATAGAATTTTCTCTGCCGTTGTTTGTGACCTGAATTTAATCTTAATTGGTCTGGTCTTATCTGTACTATATTTTCCGAGTCTGAATTTTTCCTCAATTTCCTTTATAATTTCTGGTTCATCTTCCTGGACTAATTTTAATAAACTGCTTACCCTTTCATTTTCCTCCTTGATTCTTGCGGTTCTATCTGGGTTATGTTTCTCTTCCATTCCTAATATAATTATACATTTCTTTTTGTCAGCTAATTCTCTTACTATATTCTCCTTCTGTCTCATCACTTTAATAACTGAGTCTTCATTATGTTCTTTCAATTGCTGTTTGACTATGTCAGTGAATGAAACCTTATTCCCTTCTTGAGTTATTCTCCAATTTTTAGCTTCTGTAGCTATTTTCTCACTGTTTTCATTACTATTCTTCTTCAATTTCTCATTCTCCTCCTTTACATTTCCTAACTGTCTTTTTAGGTCCTCTACTTCTTCAGTTAAGTTTCTGTTAGCCTTCTCTAGTTGTTCCAATCTTTCAATTCTTTGTAGAATGGAGCCTACATTACCTAACTTACGTTCCAAGTCCTCGATCACCTTATCAACTCTCTCCTCTAGTCTTATCAGTCTGGGGGGGGTTGTGTCCCCCCCACCCTCTTTAAATCCCTGGAACATATTCTCGTCACTTTCTACTGTATTTCTCCTCTCTATACTTCTAATCTTTACATTTTTATTTGCCATTTCGTCATCCGGTGGTCGTTTCATGTTGATCTTCCGCCCGTCTGCCTGGGCCAAGTCCTCCACATCCTCATTATCTTCCATTTCCCCAGTAATCCCTCCCCCTCTCCTCTTTCCTTACTTTCCCACTACCTCACGAGCAATTCCCCCCCCCCCTGCAAATACAAAAAGGCACTTCTCTTTGCGTTGGTATCCTCAATCTGCACTTTTCTTCAGAGCGTTCGTCAAGCCGTCCGTTCGTTGAAAGTGTGTGTGTGTGTGTGTGTGTGTGTGTGTGTGTGTGTGTGTGTGTGTGTGTGTGTGTGTGTGTGTGTGTGTGTGTGTTTACCAAGTTGTATTTTACGGGAAGGGGAGCTATGCTCGTGGTGTCCCGTCTTCATATCTCATTTTATCTAAACTATTTTTAAATTCATGAATTGTTTTTGCATGTGTATGTATGTATGTATGTATGTATGTATGTGTGTGTGTGTGTGTGTGTGTGTGTGTGTGTGTGTGTGTGTGTGTGTGTGTGTGTGTGTATTTACCTAGTTGTATTTACCTAGTTGTATATTACGGGAAGGGGAGCTATGCTCGTGGGGTCCCGTCTTCATTTCTCATTTTATCTAAACAATTTTTAAATTCATGTATTGTTTTTGCTGTGTGTGTGTGTGTGTGTGTGTGTGTGTGTGTGTGTGTGTGTGTGTGTGTGTGTGTGTGTGTGTGTGTGTGTGTGTGTGTGTGTGTGTGTGTGTGTGTGTGTGTGTGTGTGTGTGTGTGTGTGTGTGTGTGTGTGTGTGTACGTGTGTGTGTGTGTGTGTGTGTGTGTGTGTGTGTGTGTGTGTGTGTGTGTGTGTGTGTGTGTGTGTGTGTGTGTGTGTGTGTGTGTGTGTGTGTGTGTACTTGTGTGTGTACGTGTGTCTGTACGTGTGTGCGTGATTGTACGTATGTGTGCGCGCATGTGTGTTTGTACATGTGTGTCTGTACGTATGCGTGTCTGTACGCGCGTGTGTGTGTGTGTGTGTGTGTGTGTGTGTGTGTGTGTGTGTGTGTGTGTGTGTGTGTGTGTGTGTGTGTATTTACCTAGTTGTATTTACCTAGTTGTATTTTACGGGAAGGGGAGCTATGCTCGTGATATCCCGTCTTCATATCTCATTTTATCTAAACTATTTTTAAATTCATGAATTGTTTTTGCACACACCACTTTTTCGTCTAACTTGTTCCAGATGTCTATTACTCTATGGGGAAAGCTGTTCTTTTTCAGGTCCCTTCTATAACTGTCTTTCTTGGTTTTCTTTCCGTGTCCTCTTGTATGTCTACTATCTCATTTTATTAGATCCTCTCTATCAATAGTTTCTATGCCTTTCATGATTCTATAAATAGTTATCAAGTCTCCTCTCTCTCTTCTTTGTTCTAATGTCTGTAGTTCAAGTTTTGTTAGTCTCTCTTCATATGATAGTTCTGAGTGTTGGTGCTAATTATGTAATTGCTCTTTGTATTCTTTCAAGTTTTGTTATACATTTTTTTGTACTTGGTGACCACATCGTCGCTGCATATTCCAATCCTGGTCTTATCAAAGTAACTAGTATTTTCTTCACCATTTCTTCGTCCAGGTAGTAAATGACACTTTAATTGTTCTTATTAAATTATAAGTTTTTCCAAAAAAAGTATTTATATGTTTTCAGGGGACATATTATTCATAATAATGACTCCCAGGTCCTTCTCATTTTCTACTTTTATTAATATCTTCTCCCAATTTATATGATCCCATTATTCTTTTTTTGCTTCTTCCAGATTCCATTATACTACACTTCTTAGTCTTGAATTCCATCTCCCACTTCCTACTCCATTTCCATAATTTATTGGGATCACTCTGTAGCGACTCATAATCTTCTTCAGTGTTCACTTTTTTCAACATTTTTGCATCATCCACAAAGAAGCTCGTATAACCTTCAATTCCTTTATCCATACCATTAATATATATAGCAAACATTATTGGGGCCAGAACTGTTCCTTGTGGAACTCCACTTATCACTTCATCCCAATTAGAGTGCTTGTCTCTTATCACCACTCTCATTTTTCTTTCATGCAAGAAGTCTTCCATCCACTTCAGCAGTTTGCCCTGTATTCCTCCTGCAGTTTCTAATTTCTTTAGCAACTTCTTATGTGGTACCTTATCAAAAGCTTTTTTCAGGTCTAGAAATGCACAATCAGCCCATCCATCTCTTTCTTGTATTACATCTATTAGCCTTGAATAGAAACACATTAAGTTTGTGACGCATGATCGTCCTTGTCTAAATCAAAATTGCCTTGGATTTATTACTTTTTTTTCAAATGCCCTACCCATTTAATTTTGATAATCCTTTCACAAATTTTGCTATTGTACTTGTAAGAGAGAACCGGTCTATAGTTAGTATGGTCTTCCTTGTTTCCCCCTTTATATATTGGTACTATATTTGCTCTTTTCCAATCTTCTGGAACTTTTCCTTCTTTCAATGAACTGTTTATTAGACTATGTATTTTGTCTGTTAGTTCATTCCTGCATTCTCTCAAAATCCAGTTTGAAATTTCATCTGGTCCATGCGATTTTCTGACATCGAGATTACTCAAGTGGTTCATTATTTCATTCCTTGATACTTCTATCTCTTTCATAGGGGGGACTTTCTCCTCCCACTCGATATCTCTAGATTGTATGTTCTCCCTCGTAAGCACCGATTTAAAATACTTGTTCATAATTTCTGCCATTTCTATTTCCTCTGTGTATTCAGCTCCTTGTCGTAGTTTCTCTAATCCTTGTTTGTTTTTCAGTTTGTTGTTTACAAATCTGTAAAATAGTTTTGGTTGATCTTTACATTTTTCTATGACATCTTTTTCGTATTTTCTCTTTTCTTCTCTGCACACTTGTACATATTCATTTCTATAACTAGTATATATTTTCCATTTTTCAGGTTTTTTGTCTTTCTTTCCATTTATCCAAGCTTTATCCCTTTTGTCTTTTAACTCCCTACATCTTTTGTTGTATCAACACTTTACATATTCTTTTTCTCATTTTTGTCTTGGAACAAACTTCTCCACTCTTTTATAATTTTTTGTCAAAATATTCCATTTCTATTCTACTGTTGTTTCCTCATTGTGTATTCTTTACCAGTCTGCTTTTTGAAAGAATTCTCTTATTTTATGAAAAAAATCATACATCAATCTTCCCTTTCTATATTGTTATTTTTTTATGTATTTTTCCTCATTTAGTTCCAGTTCAATCAATATGTGGTCACTTTTACTTATTGGAGTCTTATATTCAATCTTAACCACTATTTCGGGTTCTGATGTGATTATTAAGTCCAGTCTCGATGGTTCTTCCTCATTTCTATACCTAGTATTCTCTTGTATCCATTCCGTCATTGTATTTTCTATAATCATATCAAGAAGTACATTTCCCCATAGGTCGTCTCCACCCTTTACTGTCATCTCTTCTCAGCAGATTTCTTTACAATTAAAGTCACCGATTATAACTATTCTTCCTCCATCTTCCATTATCTTATTTAGTGTTATCCTTGTGTCTTCTAACATATTTCTGTGTTCTTTTTCTTCCCACAAAGCCGTTTTAGGAGGCACATAATTTACTACAAACTTCCTGCTCTTCCCATCCTTGTCCTCCACTTCCATCATAATCATCTTTATCCTTTCCATATGTGACATTCCTCACATTTATATCCTTCTTAGTCAGGAACATAACTCCACCTCTTTGTTTTACTCTGTTTCTAATCCAACAATTATATGCACCATGTCCTACATTTTTGGGTGTTAGTGGCCTTTCAATTTTGTCTCTACAATTCCCATTATGTCCTGTTCTTTTTCCTTCAGGTAATCATTCAGTTCGTTCAAGCCTGTTATTAGTCCATCTATATTTGTGTAAGTTACTTTTAATTTTCTGCGACTTCCATTGTGTTTTCTGTTTCACTTCTGTTTTTCTCTGCTATAAACCATTTCCTCACTTTCATATTCACTACACTCCAATAGAATTTCTCTTTTTCTGACTTTGTTCTTTTCTCGTTTTTTCCTTGGCCTCTAGTCTTTTTGTTTTCTCATCCTCTCTTTCCTCTTTATTCATTTCTCTTTTTATCCATACCTGTTTATATTGATCACTGTCTGCTAGTTTCCCTGTTTTTGCTAAGATATTCTCTGCTGTCATTTGTGACCTGAATTTAACCTTAATTGGTCTGGTCTTATCTGTATTGTATTTCCCTAGTCTATATATTTCTTCTATTTCTTTCCCTGTTTCTGGTTCATCTTCTTGAACTACTTCTAATATCTTATTTACTTTTTCCTTTTCCTCCTTTATTCTTGTAGTCCTATTTGGATTATACTTCTCTTCCATCCTTAATATAATTATACATTTCTTTTTATCCGCTAAGTCTCTTACTATATTCTCCTTCTCCCCCATCACTTTAATAACTGTGTCCTTAGTTTGTTCTTTCATCTGCTGTCCCACTATACCTCTAAATTCAGTTTTATTGTTCTCTTGTACTTTTTTCCAATCACTTACCTCTTTTGCAATGGACTCTTTATTCTCTTTATTATTCCTCTTTCATTTCTCATTCTCATCCTCTACTTCTCTTAACTGTCTTTTTAATTCTGTTTCTTTAGTTAGGTTTTGATTCTCTTTTAGTTCTTCCAGTTTATCAACTCTTTGGGTAACTAGCGTTAATTGATTAAACCTAACCTCCCATGTTTTTGTTTTTTGTTTTTTTTAGTTTCTCCTCTAGATTTACTAGTCGGGGGAGGTTGTCTTTTCCTCCCTCATTAAACCCATGGAAATAATCTTCACCTTCCATTGAGCTGCTCTTATCTATATTTCTAATTTCTACATTTTTACTAATCTCTTCGATTTCACCACTGTCGTCGGCCCCTCTCTTGTTGACATGCCGTCTGACTTCGTGGGCCCATTCGACCATTCCAAAATTTCCTTCCATTTTCCTCAGTAATCCCTCCCCTTCTCCTTTTTCTTCGCCTTCCCACTACACCACGAGCTTTCCCCTTTCCTATTAATACAACATAGGTACTCCCTCGTCGTTGAGATCTACGAAAATTATAGATTTTTCCGGAGTCCAAACTTCGTTGTCACTTCGACTGATGTGTGAGTGTGTGTGTATATATAGACATAGACACTTCCACACACACATATATATATATACATATATATATATATATATATATATATATATATATGTATATATAAATGTATATATATATGTATATATATATATGTATATATATATATGTATATATATATATGTATATATATATGTATATATATATGTATATATATATGTATATATATATATATATATATATATATATATATATATATAATATATATGGGAAAGAGAGGAATGTCTGTTGAGGAAGGACGGGAGAGGACAGAAGATAGGAGTGAGTAATGTGACAAGTGATTTCAGAAAGTAGGATTCCATTCTTTTCATCCTAAGCTGTTGTTCTAGTTGAAGTATGCTTGGGTGCTCTTGGCAGCTATTTTGTATTTTCCATGGTAGATAATTTTTGTAAGTTATCATAAGTGAATTCTTTGGTGTTATGTTTTGGATCTGGTGTTTGGAGATCACTTGTGAAGATCCAGGTGTGACTATTGCTCCATGGGGAACTCCGCTGAACAGTCTTTTTAGTTCCAGATGTTCAATTTGGTTGTTTTGAGTTACTCTGCACTCTTTGCCAGCTAGCTAAGAAGTTGGTTAGCCATTTTTTGCCACTGTATGGATGTCCGTCTCTAATTTCTAGGGTGTTTATGTGTCTGGGAACTTTATAGTATGTTGTTTATATCTATTGTCACCATAGGTATCTTGGGATGAACACAAAGAGAAAGTTGGGTGAGGACACGACATTGTATCCACTGGATACGTGGATACTGAAAAAGGCAGAATAGTTGAGGTTAAATATGTTTTAGATAAAGTGTTTAAGGTGTGTGGTAGGTGAAATTATGACAAATAGTGACTAGTGAGAAATGTGGAGGTGAGGTGGACAGTGATAGGGGTGGTCAGAAGCAATGCAGCAGGGCACAGCACCTCCCCAGTAGGGGCCAACAGCTGAAGCTGGTTTGCTCCCACCATATGACAACTCACCCACTCAAGAATTACAAAGCAAACAAGAAGAAAATTTCTTTGGCTGCATCATATCCTTATCCATTCATAATAATCACTCGTACCTATTTCTTGCCATATCACTTCCATGCTCAATAAACATTAACCTTGTACCTAATACCCCTTCACCTACTCTACCTCATTCTCGGTCTTCCCGTGAGTTTATTGTCTTCCATATTCTTTTTGCTAGTCTTCATTCATTCATTTCCATGTCCCCAAGCCATCCCAGTATTCTTTGATCAATCCCTACCTGCCAGCTTTTTCTGCCCATGCTCTTTGCTTCACCTCCATCATTTCTCATTCTGTCCATATTCATAGCCCCTACCATACTTCTTAAACACTTCATCCCAAACATGGTGAGGCTCTTCCTTTCTGCCTCCCTTAAATTCCAAGTATCAGTTCCATAGTGTTGTAAGCATAAACATCCCTTCATAGTTTTTGCGTTCCTCCCAGATACTTATAACAATTTTCATTCCCCCAAACATAAACTTGCTTCCTTTTCACCTTCACCTCCACTCCCTGCTACATACGACCTTGAATACTCTCAAGCTCTAAACTCCAGCCTCTCATCTTTAAGACTCATTTCGAACACACTGACAGGGTACCCTCTCCCCTTATATATCTCATCACCTTACTTTTGCACCCATTTATTTTCAGCTTTCTCCTCTCACATTACCCTCCCAAACTCTGCCACCAACTGCTTCAGTCTTTCCTTCAAATTAGCTACAAGTGCAGTGTCATCTGCAAACAACAACTGGCTCACTCTCCAATTCCTCCATTTTCACCAACTCCAAAGTCCTTCCTAGCACCTTGGCATTTACCTCCCACACCATCCCTGTCCATATACTCCTTGAACACCCATAGTGCCATTTCATAATGCTGACACAGCCCCACATTTACCTAAAAACATTCACTCTCTCTATTCCCAATTCTCACACACACTCGGTGTAAAAACTTTTGACCACCCCCAACAAATTTCACTCAATTTCATACACCCATGACACACCCAACAGTCCTCTTCTGTCAACCTTGTCATATGCCTATTGCAAAACCATAAAATTTAACAAAATATCCTTACTTTGTCAAAAACTTCTCACATACCTTCCTCGCTACACAAAAATTATCCACATATCCTCTTCCTTTTCTAAACCTACACATTCCTTTCCCCCCCAATTCCCTGTTCCCTTCCTAATTCTCTTAATTATCACCCTCCCATATATCTTTCTAACTCCAGTAAACAGAATGATCCCTCCAATGTTATTCATATTTGTCCCATTTTCCTTTGTACAGTGGAATTATACATTCATTCATTCAGATCACTGGTACATTTCCTTCTCTTCAGCATACATTTACCATTTTAAATCCATCTCCTTTTATGACACTTTGTGACATCCATGTAACCTAGGTGCTTTGCCAGCTTTACATCATTTTCAGTGCTCTATGTATCAGTGCTCCTTCTGTGGTATTGGCTGCATGTTATTGAGGCTAAGTAGTATGCAGCTGATACTTTAGGGTCTATATGGGGCGTCTCTACAGACCAGAGCCACACATCATTTTGTCTGTGATAGAGGAAATCTGTGTGATGATACTTTATCATAATGCGACTGTCCCTCCATTATGCTGTCCCCCCACCCCTTGTTACTGTCCTGTACCATTTCCCTGAATATTCATTTCCTTTTTTCCTAACCCTGTGGTGGGGGAAAGAATAATGCCATCAAGTCTTTCCACTTGAGTCATACAAGGCAACAAAAAATGGGATGGGGATAGGACTAGGCATCCTTCTCCCTGTAGCCCCAAAGGGGACATTCCTAAAAAAAGTAAAGGCATAAGAGGGTCTAGTTTTCCAACCAGTACCCTAAGGTTTGGGTCTTTTAATGTGCATGGATGTGGTACAGATGAGAGTAAAAGGGAAGAGATAGGCAGTATGTTTGTGAGAAGAAAGATGGATGTGTTGGCATTGAGTGAAACTATGTTGAAAGGGAGGGGCGAGTGTGAGTTTGGGAGTGTAGTTGGGAGGTTCTCAGGAGTGAGGAGAGGACAAGGGAGAGAATGGGTGGCTATACTATCAAGTGCAGAGATAGGTAAGTGTGTAGTGGAGTGGAAAGAGGTTTCTTCAAGGTTAATGTGGATGAAGGTGAAACTGGGAAGGGAGATGTGGGTTTTTGTAAGTGCATATGGGCCTGGTAGTGAGAAGAGTGTAGAGGGAAGGGAGGCTTTTTAGATGGATTTAAATGAGTACATACTCGTAGAGGGATTAGAGAGAAATGTCAATGTTGTGGTATTGGGAAACCTTAAAGCTAGGGTAGGAAATGAACCAATAGACAGAGTGGTTGGGAAATGTGGAGTTCCAGGAAAAAGTTGTAGTGGAGAATTGATGGTGGAGATGTGTCTAGAGTTGATGATAGCAAATATGTTTAGGAAGAAAGTCAAGCATAAGTTCACATGTGAGAGGGTGGTGGGGAAGGGTAGTAGATAGTGCATTAATGGACTATATAGTGGTAACCAGGAGTATAGTAGGAAGAATTAAAGATGTACATGTTCTAAGGGAATATCAGATCATATTTTGGTGGAAGGTAAGTTGAGAGTGGAGGATAGATGGCGAGAAGAAAAGGACAGAAGATAGGGAAGTGCAGTGAACTGCTTAAATGAGAAAGAAAAGGAGTACAAGAAGCTGAGAGAAGAGTGGGAGGGAGTGCAGGATAGAGAACTAGGAGGAATGGGGATGGTTCAAGGAGGGAGTCACAAGGTGTGCAAAGATGGTGTGTGGAACATGGAGGATGGGAGGAAATAGAAGGATGGTTAGTGAGTGGTAGGATGAGGAAACAAAGAAGGTTGTAGAAGAGAAGAAAGGAGCTTTTACAGATTGGTTACAAAATAGGACAAAGGAATCATATGGGAGGTACAAAGAAAAGAGAAAAGAAGTAAAGCATAAGATAAAGGAGCCAAAGAGGAGAGCAGTTGTGAAATGGGTAAGAGTATGACAGGAAATATTGAAAGTAATAAAAAGATGTTTTAGAAAATTAAGAGAGGAAGAGGAGGTGAATCAAGTAGAGAAGAAAAGGTACGAGGTGCAGATGGAGAGATGATAATGAAAGAGAAGGCAATAAGAGGAAGATGGGCAGAGTATTTTAGGGAGTTGCTAAATGTGAAGGAGGATAGGGAGGGAAAGGTAGTTGTAGTGGGAAGTGCTACGACAATGACAGGATGCGTGAGGAAAATGGAGAAATAAGGATAGCTGAAGTGAAGGCAGTTGTTAAGATGATGAAAGCAGGTAAGGCACATGGGTTGGATGGATGTCATGCAGAATGTCTGAAAAAAGGAGGTACAGTGATGGTGGACTGGCTGGTGAGGTTCTTTAATGTTTGTCTAAGAGAGTAGAGTGCTGGAGGACTGAGGGAGTGCCTGTATAATTCCACTTTACAAGGGAAAAGGGGACAAGTGTGAGTGTAGTAGTAAATGCAAGGGTAGTGGGTCAGGGATTGGAGATGGTTAAAGAAAATGGAGAAAAGTGGAAGATAAACCAGTTGTTGTTTGCTGACAACACTGCACTCATAACAGGATCAGAGGAGGGATTGAGGTAGTGACAGAGTTTTGGAGGGTGTGCAAAAAAAGGAAGTTGATGATAAATGTGGGTAAAAGTAAGGTAATGAGATGTATAAGGGGAGAAAGTGGCAGCAGACTGGAAGAAGTGGATAGTTTTAGATACTTGGGTGCAAATGTGGTGAGAAAGGGAGTGGAGATGGAGGTAGAATGTAGATTGAGAGAAGTGAGTAAATGCCTTGGGGGATTAAAAAGTGTAATGAGAAATAGACATTTGGGAATGGATGCTAAGAGGAGATTGTATGAAGGAGTCAGAAACATGGAAAATAAGAGGAAGAGAGGAGTTTTAATGTGTTTGAGATGAGGTTCCTGAGAAGTATGATAGGCTGGAAGGAGTGAGAAATGAGGAGGAGGAGAACGGAGGTGGAAAGGGAGTTGGGAGATGGGGTTGATGAAAGAACATTGAGATGGTTTGGACACATGAAAAGAATAAGTGAAGAAAACTAGTAAGAGGTATGGAAGGCAGAGGTGAAAGGAGTGAACATGAGGGGTCAACATATGATGAGATGGATGGATGGGGTAAAAGGGGCATTGGGATAAAAAGGGAATGTCTATTGAGGAAGGATGGGAGAGGACAGAAGATAGGGGTGAATGGAGAATGGTTGTGTATGGATGATGCTGTGATGCATGAAGGAAAGTGGGTGGGGGATGGGGGGTGAGGAGGTATGTGTGAGAAATAAACTGATGCAGCTCAAAAGGATTTCTCCCCATCTTGTCATTTTCTGCATGAGGGGACAGAGAGAGGGGGGTTGCTGATTTAATGAAGTGGCCTTGCTGTGCATGTGCTGTGTCTTGCGACACTGCTTCTGACCCAGGGCAGTGGACACGATGCAAGGATGACCCATCATACAGAAGGTGCCAAGATAAGAGGGACGGAAGAGGGTGGAGGGGAATGGAGTGTGTTGGGGATGGAATGAGTGGGAGTGGTTTTTATACTTTTATTTTTTGGCTACCTCCCTTGTATGGGGAAAAAGCCTTTCGTATATATTTTTCTATAATTCTGTAATTATCATTATCATTTTCTATGTTCTCTTGCATGCTGGTTATATTTTTTCTTCTTGTTCTAGGGTGACCTTTATTGGGAAATTGTGTGAGGGGATGTCATGGCCATATTGTTTGTGTATTGAGAGAGGGCAACCACATAATGTTAAAGGAGGTTGCTTGTTGGTTATATTGAGGAGAGACCTAGTGGGGTAGTTGCTGGAATTTAACATGTTCAGGTTGAAGAGCCGCTCTAGTACTTATTGTCTTCTTTGGCCTGCTGTTTGTGTGCTTTGTCAAATTGGGTGATGTGCAATCAAATCTCTTACCAGTATGTGGTTTGTTAATTAGTTCTAAGGTTGGGGTTGAGGTACGTAGGCTTGGGGGGTTGTTGTTGTCGTTCCCTAGACTGTCTGTCCGAGCAGTCCCGTCTCCCCAAGGAATGCCATAGCCGAAACTGGGTTTTCCCACAAATCCTTTATGGAGTGTATGTTGTGTTGTTTGCATGCATGATTGTGTATAATGCAGTCTTCCATTATGTGTTGTATGGTATGGGGTGAAGTGTTACATCCCGGGCAGCTGTTCACAATGTGGTCATCCAGCCTCTTCTGGTAGGGGGTTGATGTGGTGGTTGGCAAGTAAATATTTGTGTTTATTTATTTATTCTATTTTTTCTTTCTTGGATCGAGATTATTTCTGGTGTGGTGTCTGTTTGCATTTTAGTTTTTGTTTTGTTGGAGAAGGGTATACACTGTTGTATTAGTATTATGAGTCCACCTCTGTGTTGTCTTTTCTTACTGTTGTGAAATTGGTGAACATGGAGAGTGTGGACTGTGGTGTTAGCATTATTTCCTGAATTAGAGCTATGTGTATGTTGTGTATATGTAGTTGAAGCTCTGTGTACTCACTTAGGGTTCTGTTTTTCAAACCTTTAAGATGTGTTTTTTTTTCTGTGTGTGTTGCCGTGTGGTGGTTACAGCTCTAATTCTTTATATACTAGTTTGTTTTGGCGAGTGTAGTGTATGTGAAGTGGATCTATGTATGGCATGCATTGCATTTGATGGATGTAAGAAGAGTGGATTATGGGAAATGAAATGGGTGGGAGTGATTTCTATGCCTTTTACTTTTTGGCTACCCCCATGTAAGAGGGAAAAAGCCTTTGGTATGTGTATGTATGTAAGAAGTTTAAAGATTTTGTACATGGACATGTGCATGGGCCTGCAATGTCTCTGGCTACTGTGAGATGTGGGAGGGCAGGTCCCAGGGGACTACTACTTTTTGTGGAAAAAGAGGAAAAGGAAAGGTACAGAAAATAGTGTGTTCCTGGCCCTGATCAAGAGACCAGATACTGGTCTCTCAGGGTTGCACCACCTAGTGGAGGTGGGATTTTGGTGTCCTCTTGCATCTGATGGGAAATTACTGTACAGTACTACTTCTCATCAATGGACGTTAATTAGCTGTATTTGTGGTGTTTTCGGTGTTGTTGATGCTGCTGTTTAGTGCTGTGCAATCACTATGCCACCCAAAAACCACTCCAAATCAACGGACTATTCACATCAACGGACACCGTTACCCCCCCTTTTAGTCCGTTAATGAGAGGTAGTACTGTATTCTCTATTTCCTTTTCTTCCTTTCCCTGATGGCAGGGAAGCCTCTTGCTGGCAGGACACTGCATCTCCCGCTATACAACATCCATCAGTGTGGCTTTTTTTCTCTAGAACTACGAACCAACAATCCTCAGTCTTATGGATTTTGCAAAATTCAGAAAGAGAAAAATGGTAGTGTTCCTGGTTTTTGATCCATGGGAACCAACACATATCATAGCCAGCTCTGTTGGTAATACTATCTACTTACCAAGAGATTTTTCCTCCTTATATGGGAGGTAACCAAGTCAAAGGCATGTACCTACATCCACCCATTCCACTCCCATCCACATCCACCCACTCCACTCCCATCCACCACCCTTTCCTCCCTCTTATCTTAGCTCCTCATGGATGATGGGCCATCCCTGTGTCCTGCCCGCTGCCCTGGGTCAGGAGCAATGTAGTGAGACACAGTACTACTAACAGTAACACTAACTGTATTGCAGTTGCTCAAAACAACAAGCATGTCCCATGGCAAGTAATGGCTGACTAAAGATTTTAGTTTGGTACACAACATTCTTTTCGAACTTTAGAAGTGTTGCAGTGTCCATCAGAGTATCAAGACAGTAAGAAAGGGTAGATGTCCCCCCTGCCCCACCCCCCCCCATTTTTTTATTTTCTTTTCTTAAATAAGCCCCACTGCCAATGCCAAATGGACATTCCCAACCTCCTCAAGGCAGACCAGGGGCAACATATTAACCATCTTCAACTTCATAAACTCCTGGTGGGAGAACATAAACTGCAATACAGGAGATGGCCCTCAACGTGTGCTTCAGCCACACCAACCAAAGCAACTCCTGACATTCTCCCCTGAGCATGAAACTCGTTCGACTGGATACATGCACCTCAGACTTCAGCATTCCCATCTATCAGTACAAGTACTGTAATTGCACATTATCTCACAGACATGGGTTAAAGAAAACTATCTTTTATCCAACATTTTAGTGTCTCAGATCTAATTCCTCCATTCAAATATTACAATAAAAAAAGATAATAAAAAAGACATGCCCACATCTTCATCCGTACACACATATACTACATCCAATTGTTGGGGCTATAGAACATGTACAGTCTTAAGTTTTCAACACTGCCTACATTTAGTACTGTGCACTGATACACAATCAACTAGGAGAGGCTAACCAAAACTGCAAAAGAGAATTGTCTGTTATGCTTTCCCAACTTGACTACTTCTCTTTGGATTTCCTGAAGTGGTGTTGATAAGGTATCACTGTGGATCTCCAGAAGTGGTGTTGGTAAGTTATCACTGTGACAATACTTAATCAAAAACAGGCACTTTCTTCATCAGCTAAATGGACAGTAGTTTCAAAAATTGTGGCTCAATAAAGCTGGTATAAAAAGACAAAAAAGAAAGAAAGAAAAAAAAATCATCACAACCTAGATGATTCTAAGTAGGAATTACATGACAGTAGTGCTTTACATAAAGCTTGACAAAACTTGAGGCAAAAAAACATAAGCTAGATAAAATTCCTTTTGTTCTAAATCCACAGTCACAATACTATGGTCTTTGCAGTAAGAAAAATGTACAAATAACTGGACAGAAATTGTCAGACCCTTAAATAAAACTTATATCTCTCAGCTCCTGCCAATAGACAAACTAACATGAGCTATGGCTGTGCCACTTCCTTATAAAAAAAAAAAGAAAAAAAGAAAAACAAAAGTACCTTTGATATATACTTGTCAAGAAAAAGTGAACTGCAAAAGCTTCTTTTAATTTTAGGTGAGAAGTGCTGTATATACAAAAGCAGCAGTCATTTACCATGCCACAACTGGGACAAATGGACCAAGTTTGGGCCCAAGACAATAAACAGAACTACACTGGCATTGGCTAGGGGACAGTAGTAAACTTCTGCTGGGCCTTTAGGACCTCATAGTAAAGGAGAGGGAAAAAAAGAAAAAAGAAAAAGAAGGAAGGAAGGAAGGAAGAGAGACAAAGAGAGTTAGGCATATACATATATATATATATGCACACACACACACACCTATATATACATACATTGGTTTGACAGTTGGCATCATACATATACCAAAGGCTTTTTCCCCCTTACAAGGGAGGTAGCCAAAAAACAAAGCCATAAAAACTACTCCCACTCATTCCATCCCCAAGATACAACACTCCCCTCCACCCTCTTATCTTGGCACCTCCTGGATGACAGGTCATCCCTGCATCTTGCCCACTGCCCTGCATCAGAAGCAGTGTCACTAGACACAGCACATCCACAGCAAGGCCACTTCATTAAATCGGCGACTCCCCATCTCTGTTCCCTCATGCGAGAAGAAGATGCAGAGAAATCCCTTCATGCTGCATCAATTTCTCACACATACTCCCCCACCCCCCATCCCCCACCCATTCCCCCTCCTGCATCACAGCATCATCCATACACAACCATTCTCCATTCACCCCTATCTTCTGTCCTCTCCCGTCCTTCCTCAACAGATTTACCATTTTTACCCCATCCATCCATCTCATCCTAGGTCACCCCCTCATGTTCACTCTTTTCACCTCTGCCTAGTCTTTCATATATATATATAAATATATATATATACACACACACATACATACGCATATAAATATATACACACACACACATATATATATATATATGACCTCATAGTAAAGAAAGAAAAGGAAGAATGAATGAGAAAGAGGGAGACAGAGTTAGGCATATATATATACACACACACAATGTGTGTGTATATATTATATATATATATATATATATATATATATATATATATATATATATATATATATATATATATATATATATATATATATATATATATATATATATTTAAATAAAGTATTTGGGCAGCCACTTTCCAATTATTTCTGCCCATTTGTGCTCTTTGCTGAGATTCTTAGTCACTTGATTGCAGCAAAGCATAGTATGGCCCTTGGTACAGGACATGTGGAGCAAAAGCAAAGACAGACAGACTAACTGGTACACGAAGTCCTAAAAGCTGGAGAGATTCCTACACAGACAGATGCAACTGTGATTCAAAGCTGACAAGAGGCACATACATCTTAACTGCAACAGTATTACATTGTTGTCATGACAAATACACCAACATTTATATTATATACTTCCTTCAAAAGAACTTGACATATCTATGACCTTATCCACTATGAAAAATAGCCAAAAGAGCTTATAATCAGCAAGACTGAAAAGATTCACTGGGTCACCCCTAGGCGGCAGCAGCACAAGCGTCTATCCCTTGACCGATCAATCTTGCGGGCCTTTTGTCAGCCCTGTGCCTTGGAGCTGAGAAAAATGAAGGAGTGGTTGGTGGGTGAGGATCAAAAGAAGGACCTTCCCACTCCCAGTTATGGATCACTTTATGTACACTGAGCCTTAAAAGAGTCCTGTCTCTTTGTTCACTTTCACAACACTTGATTCTTCATGTATTTGTCGAAGATGGATAGTCTTCTTGGCAGGCAAGCAGGCAGGTAGACTGCTCCAGCTGCCCTCCATTGGTGTCTTTCTTGCAGAATCTTCCCATGTTTCGAATCTCCTCACACATGCACACTGAAGAACCCTGACGTGGTACCACGTACTGGAACCCATTCGTGAGCATTTGGCACAAGGAGACAGGAACAAGTGATGTGAGCTTTAGTTACGTCTTTGTAACCGACACAAAATGTAGGGCTCATTACATTGTAACAGCATTAACTGCACTCCTATGAAATGAAAAGTATAACATATACACCTACATACTGTATATACTAATTTTTACAGTATAATTCAGTTACTGAAATACAATAAGATTGCCTGTTCAGGTAATTCCTAACGAGGAAAAATGATAACATTTACCATAAGCCACCCTCCCTTACTGGAAGAAAAATATGAGCCTTTCTGTTCCTTGCAAGTGAGGCAACATTATTAACAATTATGGCAAAGATGGCAAAATCTAAACTTTTGGGTGGAATGGGCATTTTTTTCTGAACAAAGTGACACTGAAGATAAAGAAAAAAATATGAGTAAAGAAGAAAATATGAGTGGCCATGGAGAATGAAATGGAAAAAAAAAAAAAAAAAAAAAAAAAAAAAATTGGACCAGGTAGAAGCAGATGTAGTTCCAGTGAAGTGCACTGTAGTAAAAAAAATAAGAGAGTTCAGAGATAACTGTCTTGACACGCCAGAAAGCAGTGTATGTACTGTATTACAGAGGCTGATGAATGATGAATGGATGATGCAAAGGATAGACTATGGAAAGAATATTCTGAGAGCAGAGAAGAGTGAGCGGGGAGAACAGATGTAGAGGGGAAAATGGAATAGAGAACTGTATGAGAGCAATGACAGCATGAGCATTAATGGAAGGTATAGGAATAGTATATGAGTAAAAGATATTAAGATTTTGCTGTACCAGCTGAATACATGATCAAGCAGAAGAAACCCTAATATATATATACCTGTCACAAGTACCCATGACCATATTCCCCCTCCCTTTCTAGAATGCACCTCAAAGTTTGGCTGTAAATGAAGATGTCAACAGACGACATCCAGGCCAAAGATTATATTCATGAGACCAAGGTGACCATTCTTTTCACTTAGTACTTGTAGCTTAACTGTTCAAGGTTGTTCACTAGAGATATGGCTATGGCATTTCATGGTTGTCCACTAGACAAAAGTAGCCACAGCTGTTGGGGAAGTCTCTTCAGCAGCTTTCTTTTTGGCCGTCCCATATTGTCCAATGAATGAACCATCTTCTGTGAACTTGCCTGTTTGAGTAAAATGGGAAAGAATTAATTTTACACGAAATCTAAGATATATGCATATATACATACAACAAGATGCTTCTTCCTCTCACCATAGGGCAAGGGGAGTGGCTGATACTATACATACATACACCAAGGGTTTTTTCCTTGTTACAAGGGAAGTAGCCAAGTCAAAGACATAAATTCATTCTCACCCATTTCATCCCCACAACACTCCATTCCCATTGACCATCCCTCCCTCCCTCTTTTCTTGGCTCTTCCTGGATGACGGGTCATCCTTGAATCTTGTCCATTGCCCTGGGTCAGAAGCAATGCAGCAAGATACAGCACATCCATAGCAAGGCCACTTCATTTAATCAGAAAAACCCACTCTTTGTCCCCTCATGAAGAAAACGAGAAGATGTGAGGAAATCCCTTTGGGTTGCATCAAAATATCATTCACATATACTCCCTCAACCTCCCCCCCCATAAACCACATCTTTTCATGCATCAAAGCATCATCCATACATCCATACACAACCATTCTCAACTCACTCCTTTCTTTTGTCTTCTCCCTACCTTCCTCAACAGATAGCCCCTTCTTTCCCAATACCCCTTTTATCCTATCCATTCATCTCATCCTTGGTCCCCCTCATGATCATTCCTTCCACCTCTGCCTTCTATAATTCTTTTTACTAATCTTTCCACGTGTCCAAACCATCCCAATACTCTTTCATCAACCCTATTTCCCAACTCCCTTTCTATCACTCCTCTCCTCCTCACCTCATTTCTCATTCTATCCAGCCTAGTAAACCTACCATATATCTCAGGCATTTCATCTCATACATACATACATATACCAAGGCTTTTTCCCCCTTCCAAGGGAGGTAGCCAAAAAGGGAAAGGCATAAAAACACTCCCACCCATTTCATCCCCAAATACACTCCACACCCCTCCCACCCTTCCTCTCATCTGAGCACCTCCTGGATGACGGGTCATCCCTGCACCCCGCCCACCGCCCTGGGTCAGAAGCAGTGTCGCAAGACACCGTACAACCACAGCATTTCATCTCAAACACATTTAAATTCTTCCTCACTTAGGTTCCATGTTTCTGCCCCATACAGTGCTGTCTGCATAATCATTCCTTCATACAATCTCTTAGCATCCATTCCCAAATGTCTATTTCTCATTACACTTTTTCACCCCCCAAGGCATTGTATGGGGGCAGAAACATGGAACATAAGAGAGGAATAGTTTAAATGTGTTTGAGATGAAATGCCTGAGAAGTAGGGTAGGGTTTACTAGGTTGGATAGAGTGAGAAATGAGGAAGTGAGGAGGAAAGTGAGTTGTTGTTGTTGTTGTTGTCGTTCCCTAGACTGTCTGTCTGAGCAGTCCCGTTTCCCCAAGGAATGCCATAGCCGAAACTGGGTTTTCCCACAAATCCTTTATAGAGCGTATGTTGTGTTGTTTGCGTGCATGATTGTGTATAATGCAGTCTTCCATTATGTGTTGTATGGTATGGGGTGAAGTGTTACATCCTGGGCAGCTGTTCACAATGCGGTCATCCAGCCTCTTCTGGTAGCTTAGAAGTGCTGGGTGGTGACCGCACCACAGTCTGGCCAAGTGGACTCTGTCCTTTCGTGGGAGAGAGGATTCAGAAGGGTGGATATCAGGGGGTCTGGCATGCAGCAGTGTGTTGTCTTTCAGTGCGTTAATGGAGCGGTGAGTGATATGATTATGAATATGTTTCCGAAGGCTGGTATTTGGTGGTTGTGGAGGAAGAGAAGAGAGTATCTGTGCGTGATAAAGGTCTTTGGGTGTTGTTTTAATGTTTCTTGGTGTGTGTGGGTGTTCTGCTATGTAGTGTAGCGGGTGTAATGTGTTTGTGGTGGCTGCGGCAAGTGTTTGTGTGCCTCTCATGTCGAGGTGGTCCTTGACTTTGAGGACTTTTGTTTCATGGTGTAAATGGTCTGTAGGTGTTGTATTTGTGCAGCCTGTAATTGTTTTTAGGGCTTTGTTTTGTATGATTTGAAGGGTGTTGTGGTGTGTCTCACTGAGCTTAGGAGCCCATGCAGGACTCGCATAATTCAACACTGAGCATATGCATTGTTTGTATATTGTTATATTAGTTTCTTTGTTTTGTCCAAATGTTGTTCCAGTGATTGACTTAAGTGCGTTAAGTCTGGGTGTGCATTTGTTTTTTATGTTTGTGATGTGTTGTTTGAAAGACATGGATGTATCATATGTTACACCAAGAATTTTCGGTGTGTTTGTGTGTGGTATTAGAGTGTTGTTGATGTAGAGATGAGGTATGTATTTGTGTTCTTTTGTCCAGTTGGTGAGAAGTGTTGCTGTAGATTTGGTTGGAGCTATTTTGAGTCTGTTTGTGATGAACCATGTGTTGAGTGTGTCAAGGTATGGCTGGATTATTTCTGCAGCTTTGTCTGTGTTACGATGTGTGCATGTGATTGTTATGTCGTCTGCGTAGGAAGAGATTTGTATTTCTGAGGTGTCTGGCGTGGGTAAGTCATGCATGTATAGATTGAATAGTGTGGGGGATAGAACCGAGCCCTGTGGTACTCCGTTCTTAATGTTTCTGATGTGCGATGATTGGCCATTATATGACACGTAAGCATTCCTACCTGCCAGATAATTGGCCAGCCATCTTTTGGTGTTATTGTGCATGTCTGTGTTATATATTTTATTTGTTAGGTTGTGGCGGGGGATAGCATCAAAAGCTTTACTAATGTCTAATGTTATAAGAAGTGTTCTTTGGTGGGGCCTATCTGAATTGATGCCATCTAAAATTCTTTGTGTGAGGTTTGTCAGAAGAGTGTTTGTGGAGTGTAGTGGCCTAAAACCGTGTTGTGAGTCAGCAAGGGGAATATGTGGTTTGACAAGTTTAAGTATTAGGCGTTCAGTGACTTTAGAGGGGGTGCAGAGAAGTGTGATTGGATGGTGCGATGTTGGGATTGTTGGGTCTTTGTTCGGTTTTGGAATGGTGATTATTTTACCATGCTTCCAGATGTCGGGTATAGTGTTGTGTGAATAGCTGTAGTTTACAATGTTTGTGAGTGCGTGTATACCTTGTGGTCCAATGTGTTTTAGGTGGATGTTGCTTATGTTATCAGGGCCACAGGCAGATGAGTGCTTGAGACTATGTATTATGAGTTTTGTCTGACTGTCTATGAAGGGTATATAGTCTGAGTCTGTGGGAAAGTCTTTCTTACGTCGAATGGTGCGTCGGTCGTCAGGGTGAGAAGTGAGATGGCTTGTCTGTGCAAAATGACGTATGAGTGCGTTTGCTTGTTGTCTGTTTGAGGGTAGTTGGGAGATATGGTTGATGAAAGAATATTGGGATGGTTTGGACATATGGAAAGAACGAGTGAAGAAAGATTAGTAAAAGAGCTGTGGAAGGCAGAGGTGGAGAGGGTGAACATGTGTGGGTGACCTAGGATGAGATGGATGGATGGGGTAAAGGGGGCACTGGGAAAGAGGGGAATGTCTGCTGAGGAAGGATGGGAGAAGACAGAAGATGGGGTTGAGTGATGATGGAGTACGTGTGAATTATATATTGATGCAGTCCGAAGGGATTTCTCCCCATCTTCTCTTTTTCTGCATGAGAGGATGGAGAGGGGGGGCTGCCAATTAAACGAAGCAGCCTTGCTGTGGATGTGCTGTGTCTTGCTGCATTGATTCTGATCCAGGGTAGTGGGCAAGATGTAGGGATGACCTGTCATCCAGAAGGAGCCAAGAAAAGAGGGAGGGAGGGATGGTGAATGGGAGTGGAGTATGTGGGGATGAAAAAGGTGGGAGTGGATTTATGCCTTTGACTTTGGCTACCTCCCTTGTAGGGGGGGAAAAAGCCAATGGTATATGTATATAGTGTTTAATGGTGGCCATTTTGAAAATTGGCTGCCATACACTTCCTGGGCAGGGTTTGAGATGGCCCCATACCTGAAAATCTTCATAAGGATCTAGTCTAACATCCAGCCAAATGTCATGCTTTTAACCCAATTTGAACAATTATGTCACCTATCTCCCTGACTATCTGTCCCACCCCCAATTTAATTTAAGCATATTTCTTTTTATTTACACAAAGATTCTCAGTCCCTATATATCATATAAATTAAGAACTACCTGTATTTGGGACGGTAAACCTCTAGCGGAAGTCCAAGAGGCCACCTGATTTCCTCTATAATTCCAATATTATTACCAATCAATACAAAAGGCTATCTGCTGTTAACATCACAGTATAATGCAGGTCTGATGTAAACAATTGCCATTCAACCTATAAATACCCATGGCCCATCTCTTCACCCCATAAGTTGACCCATTTATTAATAGCATACAATACACACAATCTGCTTGACATCATGTAATTTCCCTTGGTAAAGGTAATACTCACTTCAGTTAACTCAAAGCATCTGGCAGGCCACAACACACTTTTTTCTTAAAGAATTACTACAAAAAATGTGAGTACAACTAAAGCAAAAACACAACTCAAATAAAATAAAACAAAAGGTAAAGCTTACATGTACAGCAGAGCAACATCAAGACTAAACAAGCGTAGCAAATGCATTGGATGAGGTTTCTCCACGCTTTCGGCCATATTGCCCAATGAACGAGCCGTCTTCTGCCATACCCTCACCTGCTTGGCAGAATGTGTCCAAAGTTGTGAGAATTTGGATAACACAGGATAACACAAAGGAAAAAAATAAAGGTGAGGGGTAAGGAAAATAGTGACAACTGCAAGGCAAAATATTACAAGGCAATGCAACACATAAGATGAAAATTAGTCTATTAGCTGAATTCAACTATGCAATTACATAATTAAAACAAGCAAATAATAAACTTCAAACTTAAATTATGCTTTGGCATAAAAAATAAATACAGTGAGACATCAACAATGATTGACACAAGGATGAGGGAATAAAAACTGTAATAACAGCTAGAAAGATAAAGTTGCAAACACCCAAACCTGACCCATGGTTCATCACTGCTGCTGCGTAAACATGAATTTATTGACACTGCCTCCCCCAACATCCAATCAGCTGTTATTTACAAAGTAAGATATCCAGCCATAGATGACAAACAAGGTTGAATGTGATTGTGCAGGATCAGAGGCTTCAGGAAGGGGAGATGCATAAAGAAAGGAAGTGAATAAATGTATTGGTGGAATAAAATTGGGCTATGAATAATAGGTATCAATGAATCTGTTGCCCGTGGTCTCTTTTGTAAAGACCTGCAGCCTTCAGGTACTTGCAACATTCTCCAGAATAATAGGTATTTGAGGTTGAATACAATGAGAAATTGTATGAAGGGATGGTTGTAAACAGTGTTGTGTTAAACATAAATTTGAAATATAAGGAAATGCATGAGATATATGATACTTGTTACAAGAATACTTGTTACAAGCGGACAAGGTGCAGGGATGACCCGTCATCCAGGAGGTGCTAAGATGGGAGGGAGGGTGGAGGGGAGTGGAGTGTATTTAGGGATGGAATGGGTGGGAAGATTTTATGCATTTTTCTTTTTGGCTATCTCCCTTGTAAGGGGGAAAAAGCCTTGGTATATGTATGCATGTATGTATGTTACAAGAATGGATAGTGTCAAATGGGGAGGTGATGTAGAGTATGGGAGGGGAAGGTAGAAAAATCCTGAGGACATTAAGGCACAGAGAATGAACAAGGAAATCATGGTATAGTTAAGGAAAGAAGTGGTCAGTTTCATACAAGAATGCCAAGAGTAAAATGAATGGATAGGGTGAAGGGGACTTTGGGTGTATACAAAATGTCCATTGAGTAGGAAGGAGAGTGTAAAAGATAGACTTGAATAGAAGGAGAATGTGATGTTCTTTTTGTCTGCTTTGTAATTCATTTTGAGTGGATGTGGTGAGAGAATGCCATATGGTGAAACATAAGGGGTAAGCCAGTTCCAGCTCTCAGACACTGCTTCCTCAGTGTACTGATTTCAATTTGAGCAATGTGATGGTGGACATGGTAACCTCTCACAGTGCTCAGGTATAAGGAATGGTTGAATGGGATGCAGCTCCATGTTCATGGGTCAGGTTTGGTTGTCAACGATAGCAGGTCTAAATAAATATATAAATGGACAATTCTGCATACAAGTGAGTCCTGAGTAAACATAAAAATTTGTGAAGTCCATATTCAAACTGATAACCAACAGTATACCAAAGTTTGATCTACATTACAATGACAATCCTACCTGGCAAAGGCTGCTGTTTGATACTAAACTCTTAGCCTTCTTCGCATGAGAGTAAAAACAACTGAAACCTATCTCTACATAGGAGGGAATTCTGTATCCAAAATAATGATACTGAAAGGCTAACTGGATGCAATATGTCCTGACACAAAAAGTTGATCAAAAACAGGGATGGGCATGCTACAAGAACTTTTCAGGCATAATTTGCATGCTTAATTATGGAAATATGTACACATTTCACATATCTTTAAAACTCACACCAAAAAGTATGAGACATATTAACAAGATATATATACAATAAAGCAACAAACAAGATGGAATAAATGCAATCTAAACATCAACACAACAACTCTAGCTATACTATACACACAGGACTCAATACACAAGTGTAATGGATTGATTAATTCAATCCCCTCCTTATATGGATTGATAATGGATTGATTAAGTCAATCCCCTCCTTGTATGATGTTGACAGAGTTAAATATATCCCCACTCCCCAAAAGCCTGACTCATACTGCCCCTCTCATTTTAGCACTGTGGTGATTGTGTTCACCACACCATTCCCCCACTGTGGTGATTGTGTTCACCACACCATTCCCCCATCTTACTAAAGAGGTGGGGCTACCCTAAAGTTCCCCACCAAGAATGGGGTTGTCCACAGAAGTGTGACAGGCTGGGTGCAGACAGACACAGTCCACCTAACATAAGACCTAGCCACTAACGATGATTTTAACGCCCAAGGCTTTCATATACAACCCCCAAGAGGTGTATGAATAATACAAGTCATGAAAAGAAATGAGATGAAACATAGGCATAACTTGATAGGGCTACAGCATAAAGTAGCTTAGAGAGGACTTTCTTGCTGCTATAAAGTATCAACTTTATCTCAAGTACGCACCTGTATCACCATCTCCATACTCAGCCATAGAGTCAGTATCTGATTCTATGGGATTCTTTACATCTGAGGCCAAACTATCTCGTTTACCATCCAACCTGTGGGAGAGAAAAGAACTATGAAAATCGAGTACCATAAAATTGTGAATGGATGAAATACATACATACATATACCAAAGGCTCCTCTCCCCCTTACAAGGGAGGTAGCCAAAAAACAAAGGCATAAAAACCTCTCCCACCCATTCCATCTCTAATACACTCCACTCCTCTCCACCTTCCCTCTTATCTTGGCACCTCCTGGATGACGGGTCATACCTGCATTTTGTCCACTGCCCTGAGTCAGAAGCAGTGTTGCAAGACACATATATTAACTACATACATATACCAAGGCTTTTTCCCCCTTACAAGGGAGGTAGCCAAAAAAGAAAAAGTCATAAAAATCATTCCCACCCATTCCATCCCTAATTCGAAATAAATTAATTAATCAATTAATTAATCAACTCCTCCATCAGGAGGTGCACCTCTGAGGACAGACTCTCAAGTCTCTGAACTGGGCCCCAAGATATCTATGAACTTCAACTGTATTTCACACTTTTACACACAGAGGAGACAATAGCAAATGCTTCCCTCCCCCTACTACTTTCAGCCAGTGACATACAAACAGTCTGGAAACCCAAGTATCAACACCTAAGGGCTCCACCTCTAAATGGAGGTAAAGCTATTGACAGGTTTTGAATATGCTCTACAAGACGTTATCTGACATCCGTCCTGCAGAACCATCCCTTCCAAACACCTGTCACTGATCCCTGGGAACTGTATAAAACAAAAAAGTGAATTTAACATGCCTTTAAAGTGATTTGTTTATTACAGCATTAACTGAACGAAACACAATGATATACTCACGGTTGAGAGAATTCTGGAAAACCAGCTTCTTCATTGAAATCAGTCCTTCCATGTGCAGCTTCTCGTTCATGTACAGCATATTTGCCACCACGGTTGCGTTTGACAATGCAAACAATGATGAGTATGAGAAGTAGGAAAGCGATGGCCAGCATCATTCCAATGAACCAACCACGTGTAGCCACAGTGTCTGCTGGTTTTCGTATCACTCCATCAGCCTAAGGAGAAAATTCTTGTTAATATATACATATTTACATTGTAACACTCTCCATTCCTGCCTCTTTCATATATATTATATACCAAAAAGCCCTTTTCCCTCAAGTATATGTAAGTAGGATGGCCAAGTCAAAGTACATACATACATACATATACCAAAGGCTTTTCCCCCCTTACACGGGGGGGGTTAGCCAAAGTACATGTGCATTTTACTCATTCCACATCCATCCCACACTCATCGTTGCCCCTTCTTTGTTCCTTGTGGAATGAGGGTCATCCCTGTGGTCTGCCCACTGCTTAGGTCAGAAGTAATGCAGCTAGACACAGCAATGCCCAACAGTCAATGATGGTTTACCTCCATCACTTCATTATATGGTGACCCTTTCCCCTCATCCACTTGAGAATTTACTGGGCAAATAAGAAAGTCCTTTGAATATAAATGACAACTACATACATACATATACCACAGGCTTTTTCCCCCTTACACGGGGGGTAGCCAAAAAGAAAAAGGTATAGAAATCACTCCCACCCATTTCATTTTCCATATATTCCACTCCCCTCCACCCTCCTTCCCTCCTATCTTGTCACCTCCTGGATGACGGGTCATCCCTGCATCCTGTCCACTGCCCTGGGTCAGAAGCAGTGTCGCAAGACACAGCACATCCACAGCAAGGGCGCTTCATAAATTCGGCAACCCCCCTCTCCGTCCCCTCATGCAGGAAAGAAGACGGGGAGAAATCCCTTCGGGCTGCGTCAAATGACAAATGATTCAGTTTAATGTCACAAACTCCTCCCTATTACGAGGTTAGGACAGTGTCCCTTACAGAGGACTTTATAGCATGGAATTCAATGAACCATTCCCTTGGTCCAACTCACTGGTGGCAGAGTTCAAAACTGCCTTTGCCTCGACTTCCACCACAAGTAGCAACACTCACCCACTTGGCCTGTGAGCATCCTCAGTATATATATATTTTCAATCTATATGCCAAAACTGTAAGGTAGTTTGTCATGACTTTATAGCATGGAATTCAATGAACCATTCCCTTGGTCCAACTCACTGGTGGCAGAGTTCGAACTGCCTTTGCCTCGACTTCCACCACAAGTAGCAACACTCACCCACTTGGCCTGTGAGCATCCTCAGTATATATATTTTCAATCTATATGCCAAAACTGTAAGGTAGTTTGTCATGGCAGAGATACACCCCTTTCAACTGTCACTGATCTCTTCCATTCCCTCATGCACCACATGCTGAAGGCCCAGACAAGATCTCAAACGTCCACCTAAAACACCTTAGCACAAAAGCAATGAAAGCCTTAAATATCTTCAACCACTCCTGGTTACACAACAAATTCCAACTATTCCACTCTCATGGAACAGGTCCCGACCATAGTATATACACTCTTCTACAACCATTTCAGACATCTAATACATTTTCATTCATTCAACATCCTGAAAACAGAAGCTATATTTTATACTCACTACTCCAGTGCTGTACATATCAATCTCTTCGACATCAGAATGTACTAAATAATCTCCTTCCACTGCAACTACTCGCACTGAATAAGTTCTGCCAGGCTCCAAACCCCTAAGAATGATGTAGTCTTCATATAATTCATCGTCAGACTGCAAAAACGTGCTCTCTCCATACAGTCTGAAAGAAAATAAGAATATGTCAATAGGATGTTTACATACATACATACATACATATACCAAGGCTTTTTCCCCCTTACAAGGGAGGTAGCCAAAAAGGAAAAGGCATAAAATCATTCCCACCCATTCCATCCCTGAATACACTCCACACCCCTCCACCCTCCCTCTTATCTTAGCACCTCCTGGATGACGGGTCATCCCTGCACATTGTCCACTGCCCTGGTTCAGAAGCAGTGTCGCAAGACACAGCACATCCACAGCAAGGCCGCTTCATTAAATTGGCGACCCCCCCTCTCCATCCCCCCATGCATAAAGGAGAAGACGGGGAGAAATCCCTTCGGGCTGCGTCAAAAATTGCTCACACATACTACCTCACCCCCCACCCCCCATCCCCTCGCCCATTAATTCTCCCTCCTACCTTACTCCCCCACTTGTACTCTGCATCCTTTTACTAAAAACATGTTCTACACCAACCTCTCAATGAAAAACTAGAATTTACTTAGTTCTACAGTCATGAAACATGGAACATAAGAGAGGAGGAGAGGAGTAGTTTGAATGTGTTTGAGATGAGGTGCATGAGAAGTATGATAGGTGTTACTAGGCTGGATAGAGTGAGAAACAAGGAAGTGAGAAGGAGAACAGGGGTGGAAAGGGAGTCGGGAGATAGGGCTGATGAAAGAGTATTGGGATGGTTTGGACATGTGGAAAGAATGAGTGAGGAAAGATTAGTAAAAGAGGTGTGGAAGGAAGAGGTGAAGGGATTGAACATGAAGGGGTAACCAAGGATGAGATGGATGGATGGGGTAAAATGGGCATTGGGAAAGAGGGGAGTGTCTGTTGAGGAAGGTCAGGAGAGGACAGAAGATAGGGGTGAATGGAAAAAGGTTGTGTATGGATGATGCTGTGATGCATGAGGGGGAGTGGGTAGGGGATGGGGGTGAGGGAGTATGTGTGAAAAAATAAATTGACAAAGCCTATGGGACTTCTCCCCATCTTCTCCATTTCTGCATGAGGGGACGGAGAGGGGGGGTTGCCAATTTAATGAAGCAGCCTTGCTGTGGATGTGGTGTGTCTTACAACACTGCTTCTGACCCAGGGCAGTGGACAAGATGCAAGGATGGCCCATCATCCAGGAGGAGCCAAGATAACAGGGAGGGACGGGGGTGGATGGGTGTGGAGTATGTGGGGATGGAATGGGTGGGAGTGGTTTTTATGCCTTTTTCTTTTTGGCTACCTCCCTTGTAAGGAGGAAAAAGCCTTTGGTATATGTATGTACTAGAGTGAAAGCTATATCCAATAATTCTTTTGAAAAAGGTTGCTACAAACACATTACTGACCTAGCTAGTTACAAATATGTATTTGAGACCTACAGTAATCACACAGACACAGACACACACAAACGGTAAAATAGAATTTCACTTTTCTTACGAGATAGTATTTGTCTAGCTGTCTTCTGCATGATAATTTATCATGGTGTACCTATGGTTCCTGATCCACAAATCATAGATTACAACTGCTGCTGAAATTCCTACGTAAATACTATATTCTTCCGAATATATACAGACTTTATTACAAAACAACTTACTTGTACTCTACAAAGAAGTGGGACCCAGGATTGTTTTCTGTATCAGGGATCCAGGTCACCTTAATAGCCTGCATCCCGTTATGTGTGCTAACATGTTGCCACACAAACGATGGACGTCCTGGAGGTGTGGGCCCAGTTTTGCGAGTCACTCGCTCTATGAAGAAACCAGATCCTTGCCCAATCTGAGTAAGAAAAATGAATGATCAAGCTTAAGATATGAATATACATGTTACTGTCATAAAACACAAGTCACCAATTCTAAGAATTTAGATACTTTATAGGGTATATCTACACAACAATCTTGATATATTACTATCATTATGCCAAGATTGCTTAGGCATATGGAAAGAATGAATGAATAAACACTAGCAAAGAGTATAGGAAGAGGTGGTATAGGATCTCCACAGTAGGGTCCTTTCCCCTTACATCTGGCTTGGCTGCGTCAAAACACAAACTCACATCATACATACATACATATACCAAGGCTTTTTCCCCCTTACAAGGGAGGTAGCCACAAAGAAAAAGGCATAAAATCATTCCCACCCATTCCATCCCTAAATACACTCCACTCCCCTCCACCTTCCCTCCCATCTTAGCACCTCACATCATACACAAACAAAACCCATCCAATTACCTTTCCCATCTCAGGACCTTGGGGATAAAGGGTCCCCCTGTTCCTATTCGCATTACTCAGGGGAATAGCAATATAGCAAGACACAGCAGATCCCAACAGCTAGAGCTGGCTCATCATGATTGCATCACTGTATGGCAACCCTCCTTCTTATCCACTTAAAATAATTCTTTAATCAAATCAGAGGATTCCTTTGGGCCACATTGGCTTTTCATCTATTTGCAATCTCTTTCCAATGCAGTGTCATCCTCAAGCAACAACTAGCTTCCCTCCCACTTCCCCCCTACACTCACCAATTCCAAACTCTGCCCAGCATTCTTGTGTTTATTGCCCATATAATCCCATTGATGTACACATTGAACAACCACAATGACATCAAACAACTCTAGGGCACCCCCACTTCACCTCAAAATATTCACTCTCCATTCCTGAATTTCACATCAGCTCTACTACTCCTGTAAAAAAAAAATTGACTACCCTCACCAAATTTCTCCATCCTCTACATTCATCTGCAACAACTTTCAATCCTTTAATATACCAGCTCCAAACCTACAAAATCCCAGAGTACACCTTTACCCTTTATCTTTAAAAGCATTGCTCTACCCTCACCATCCTGTCCATTCATCTGCAACAACTTTCACAATGCCTTTGTCAATCCTTTAATATACCAGCTCCAAACCTACAAAATCCCAAAGTACATCTTTACCCTTTATCTTTAAAAGCATTGCTCTGCCCTCACCAAATTTTTCCATCCTGTCCATTCATCTGCAACAACTTTCACAATGCCTTTGTCAATCCTATAATATACCAGCTCCAAACCTACAAAATCCCAGAGGACATCTTTACCCTTTATTTTTAAAAGAATTGCTCTGCTTTTATGATACATACCTCTGTTCGTGCCTTAATGGTGATGCGGTATTTGGTGCCTGGCTGGAGAGATGCAAGTTTAGCTCGTGTCACCAGAGGATCATTGATGGCTGGGGTACGTTCAGACAGTTCGCCCGTCTTTGTGCCTTCCACCTTTTGGTAAAAGATGTTGTAGCCAGTCAGGATACCATTGGGTTGCTTGGGCTTTTTCCAAATAAGGTAAAATGCAGAAGAACCCATTGGAATGGCTTCCAGGAAGTCAATTGGCCCAGGAGCTGTAAATAAAAAGAGTAAATATATAAATAAACAAATTTCAGTGATCAAAGTTGCTAATTTTAATTTATATTTCACTTAATTTTTTTTCTGAATTTGAACAAATAAACAGTTCATAAAATAATGTATTTCTGTATTTCTTATATTTACTTTCTTCAGCAGACTTGGTCTTGGACCAAATATTCTATCAAATTCTTAATACACTGGATCCCATAGGCAACAAAGAACTGAGCAAACACTTACTCCCTTGAGGTGTAACAAAGCTGATGGCTTCGCTAGGTGGCCCATCATGTGCACCATTGAACACCAAAACTCGTACAAAATTCTTGGCATATGGAACAAAGGAGGTCATCAAAGCTCGTGGTTCTTTGTTATTCTCCACAATGATGTCTCGTGCCTTGTCTTCACCCTCACTTTCAGTCCATGTTTGAATCTGTTGCAAGAGACACAAAGTTAAAATAGTTGCAGTTTAATTGGAATAAAGCCTTTTCATCTAGTAAAAAAATAAATCTACTTCACTCAATGGGAACTGAGACTGTCAAGAAAACAAAGGCATCCTACAAACTACAGGAAACAATGCTTAAGGTAGTCCAGAGGTGATCAACAACAACAGTGCTCCGGTGATGTGATATGTGACAAGTGAAGTTGGATGGTGATGCTGAGGTCTTTGTTGCTGCTGCCAGGAGAGGTGACTGTGACAGGTCTCTTTGTTTCCAGTGTCCCCTTGTATAGCTTATTGTTTTAGTAATATTAGCAAAACTATAACAATGTCTATGTGTCATATGTGTACTGACTGGTATTACTCATGATTGTCTCTGATCCCCTTAACCCCCTACATATGTTGTCTGTGTGACTTAGTGTAGAATAACAATCTGATGAGGACCACAATGGAAATAAGCATACATGCTTTTTGTGTTATCCTCGGCAATTTGCAATTATTATTCCGAACTATGTGTTCTTGTCATTATTTGCACTTCATGTACATAGATTCATTGTCAAATAAAGTCTATCTATCTATCTGGCCATCACAAATACATATTAATCTGGATGTAATTGAATGCTAAGGACCATTTATAAGCCCCTGCTTAAGGTGGTCACATGGGATGTAATCTGAATCATCTCCCTTCAGCCCATCAATCTCCTCTCCTCACCTCCTCCAAGAGGAGGATGGCACCTGGGTTGTGAACCTGCCCAAAGATTTATTATCCTCCATTATCCTATTACTAAGGTCAGCTAATATCCTGGAATTCCTCCCTCCTTCTACTAGCTAGTGAAAAATAAAAAAAAATCCGTATTCGCATAATGCACTTAGCAATCCCATATTCCTTATCTAAGACCTATGGAAGAGCACAAAGACCATAGCTGGCTACTATGAGGACATGTGCTTCCACTTAACAGAAACTTGAGGCAACAAATGATGACCGGGAGATTAACTAAAACTTGTCTCTCATTGACCACTTCGGTACGAGTCAAATTCTCACATGCAGCAAAAGTTACCGTACGAACAATGCATCACACTACTCACATCATAAAATATAAAGTCACTGCTGTACTACTTGTTCTTTTTTACTCTGAGTATTAATAAACACATTAAACATGATCAAACCAGTTCACAGAATCTGGGGATAACTCATGTACAACTAAAAAATAAATGTTTATATAATCAAAACGTAAATCCCAGCATCCTCCTGCACCCACTCACACTTCATGACCCCTACGTAGACATCATCATACCAAAGGATTAAGGGGATCCAAATATACTTGCATAATATTTAGTAAAATTTGTTCAGCAGCAATACATTAATCAACATAACTAACATACCTTGTAGCCTCTGAAATGACCCTTGATCGAATTATTCGACACGGGTTCCCAAGCTAACATTGCATCTGTAGCACTTTTTAATTCCACCAAAGTTAAATTCCTTGGAGCCTCCGTTGGTTCTGTGGTGAAAATAAATATCATTATTATTATCATTACTATTTGTTTGTTGGTTGGTTTGTGTTTGTATGTGTGCACTTGTGTGTGAGTGTGTCTGTGTGTGACAGACCCAATTACAAGGGTTCTGTTTGGATTCTATCTCACAGTCCCTATTCTGCCATGACCCCTCATATGATTAAAATACAGAGGAAAACTCCTAGTCTACTTATTCTATCCCATTTAGTCTCCCACAACATGCACAGCAACAGTGGTGTTAGTCTTACCCCTAACCTTCCCCCTCAAACCAAAGATAGCAGTTAATCTTGCAAGCAGTTTGGTGTGTATTAATTAAATGATCATAATCCATCTTTAGCTGTATCTAATATAGCTATCTATATTGCAAAGGCTTTTTACCCATATATATATATATATATAAATATACATACATATACCAAAGGCTTTTTCCCCCTACATGGGGGGTAGCCACAAAGAAAAAGGCATAGAAACCACTCCCACCCATTCCATTTCCTATATATTCCACTCCCCTCCACCCTCCTCCCTCCCTCTTATCTTGGCACTTCCTGGATGACGGGTCATCCCTGCATCCTGTCCACTGCCCTGGGTCAGAAGCAGTGTCGCAAGACACAGCACATCCACAGCAAGGCTGCTTCATAAATTCGGCGACCCCGCCTCTCCGTCCTCTCATGCAGAAAAGGAGAAGACAGGGAGAAATCCCTTCGGGCTGCGTCAATTTTTTTTCCATACATACTTCCTCACCCCCCATCCCCCACCCACTCCCCCTCATGCATCATAGCATCATCATATTATATATATATATATATATATACACACACACATATATATACCTTACAAGGAAGATATCTAAAAAAACAGTCATGAAATTCACTCCCACCCATTTCATCCCAACATACTCTACTCACATTCATCCCCCCCCACTCCCTCCCTCTTATCTTGGCTCCTCCTAGATGATGGGTTATCCCTGCATCTTGTCCACTTCCCTAGGGGCAATGTAGTAAGACAGAGCACATGCAAAGAAAGGCTGCTTCACTTAATTGGCAAACCCCTCTCTGTTCTCTCATGTAGAAAAGGAGAAGATAGAGTGAAATCCCTTTGGGTTGTGTCAAAAATATCATTCAAACGTACTCCCTCCCCCCATCCCCCACCTTCTAGGCATCTCAACATCATCCATACACAAACATTCTCCACTCATCCCTATCTTCTGTCTTCTCCTTTCTTTCCTCAACAGACATTCCTCTCTTTCCCAATGCCCCATTTATCCCCATCCATCCATCTCATCTTTGGTCGCCTCAACATGTTCACTCCTTCCACCTCTGCCTTCCACACCTCTTTTACTAGTCTTTCTTCATTCATTCTTCCCATGTGTCCAAATTATCCCAATACTCTTTCATCAACCCTATCTCCCAACTCCCTTTCCACCCCCACTCTCCTTCCCACCTCCTCAAATCTCTATCCATCCTAGTAACTCCTACCATACTTATCAGGCATTTCATCTCAAACATATCCAAACTCCTCTCTTATGTTCCACATTTCTGCCCCATACAGTGCTGTCAGCACAATCCCTCCTTCATACAATCTCAACCCCTATCTTTCCTAAACCCACACTGTTCCCCATCAATTACTCCCTCTGTTCCTGTCCTAATCCTCCCAATCAAAACCCTCCCATAAGCCTTCTCAACTACACTCAACAAATTGATCCCTCTGATATTACTACACTCATGTTTGTTCCCTGTTCCCTCATAAAGTAGAACTATACAGGCTCCTCCAGTACTCTACCCTCTGATCTAACAGCATAATAAAATATCATGATGATGATGGTATGGTTTAACATCACACACTCCCCCCTATCAGGAGGCTAGGACGGTGCCCCTTACAGAGGGCTTTGTAGCGTGGAATTTAATGAACCATGCCCTTGGTTCAACTTCGCTGGTGGCAGGATTCCAACCGCCCTCACCTCGACCTTCACCACAAGTAACGACGCCCTAACCCTCTCAGCCAGCGAGCTTCCAGAATAAAATATCATGACTTTGCAAAAAGATAATTTCTGACAACCACTGGCCATGGAGAGACAAAACACCTTCATATATACAAGATAAAATAGTAATTTCCTTTACAACTAATGACACAGATTCAAAACTCACTATCTTCTCCTGAAAACCCTAAAAGTTCAGGAGCTGCAACATGAGCTTGGCCTCTTTCATTATGAGCTTCTACTTTAATTCTGTATGGCTTGAAAGTTGGCTGATTCCGCACAATGAAATGATCCTTCTCCCAGTCATCTATGTCTTCGTTGTTCCATTGTGCATTGGGCACATCGTCTCGCTTCCAGTACACACGATATTTGAAGTTGGGACCATTATGATCAATCTCTGGCATGGGCTGCAACAGATCAATCATAGTTTATATGACTCTGATACATGTCATCAATATCACTATAAGTGATTGGTGGGTATTGGCAGTTATAGGTATGACAAGTCATTCTTACTTCCTGTTGTTAACAGATAATATTTATCCATATCAGAGTTAATACATAACCATGACCTTCTTCAAAAGATTGTATCTATAATCATGCTACAAATAAAATATTTCTTTAGTTGTCTAAATTATGAAAACAAGTCTTGAAGAATACTATTTTTGTATTCCATTTTCCAACCATAGCTCCAGCCACATCTTAGATATTTTATGAGTGAGGAAGGCAGAGGTGGAGGGAGTGAACTTGAGGAAAAGACCAAGATTGATGGATGGATAGGGTGCAAGGGGCCTTAGATAAAAGGAGAATGTCTTGATCAGGGGGGGGATAGCCATGATAGGGAGATTCCTAATCCTTTCATTCCATCCCATCTAGTTTCCTTCTATGACATGACTGGAAAGACAATGGTGGCATTCTTATCCCTTACTGTCATTAGGCAGTCAATACCTCAGTATGAATAACTGCAAATGGTGTAATCTCCCAACAAATTATGGCTGCTATGTGTAGAGAGTCATTGTATACTACTGCTGACCATATTCAAATTTAGTCAATAACTAAACCTCTAAACAAGTCCTTCAAGTAACATATACTCGATACTTACCGACCACTTGATGACAAGGTTCTGTGGGTTTGAGCCTTTTCCCTCAACACCATCTGGGTTCTTGTAGGGCACATCCTCAGGTGTATTGCACATTTCCGAGTGATCAGACGGGTCAGAGGGGCCAATCTTGTTACGAGCAATCACTCGGAAGGTATAGTTGGCCCATGGACTAAGGTTAATCTGCAAGGTAAATATTTCAATTGATAATTGTTTTGTCTTTAATGCATTGCCATAATCACCATGAATTTTGTTCAAAATCATCCTTCATTTTGATGCATTTCAGAATCATTAGGAGACTCCTTTGTGTGTATCCTGGTATCGTTTAACAAGCATGATTAAAAATGTAACTTTGATACATATATCATAAACACTTAATTCCTATTCCAACAAACAATTCAACCATTAACCCTTAGAATATGAGGACGCCAACATCAGCATCCTGAGGTATACAAGGACATAGCATAGACATCCTGATTATACTTATTTTTTAATTGTAGAGAAATGTTGTAATTGGCAACACTCAGCTACAGGCCAAGATACTGGGATGACCCATCATCCACAAGGAACTAAGATCAGAGGGTAGATGGGTGGTGGATGGAAGTGGAATACGTGGGAGTGGGTATATGCCTTTTGACTTTGGCTACCTTCCTTGTAAGGGGGAAAAAAGCCCTTGGTATACAGATAGAATAGAATAGCTGAGTGACCCCTGTATTCTATTAAGAGGCTTGATTGCATTTTGTGGTTATCCACATATGAGTGGTACAAAGAAATGGGAAGAGAAGTTAAGCATAAGATACGGGAGACAAAGAGGAGTGCAGATGTGAAATGGGGTACGAGTATGACAGAAAAATTTTAAAGTAATAAAAAGATGTTTTGGAAGGAAATTAAGAGAGGAAGGGAAGGTGAATCAAGTACAAAAGAAAAGGTATAAGGTGCAGATGAAGAGATGATAATGGAAGAAACTGTGGTAAGAGGAAGATAGGCATAATATTTTAGGGAGTTGTTAAATGTGAAGGAGGATAGAGAGGGAAAGGGAGTTGCAATGGGAGGCACTAAGAAAATGACAATGATGAATGGGGAAAATGGAGGAGAAATAAGGAAAATGAGGTGAAAACAGTTATTAACCCCTTTCATATGATGATGCCTACATAGATGTTATATGGCACGAGTGGGTATATGAATGTCCCAGTGTTGGTGTCTTGATTGTATATATTTGTAGTTGTAGCTGAGTGACCCCCATACTCTGTGAACTGGCTTGATCATATTTTGTGGTTATTAATATTCAGAGTGAAAAGAGAATGAGTAATACAGCTATAATTTTATATTTTATAATCCAAGTACTGTGGTGGATCATCAAATCATCATACATCAGGCAGCTGATGCTGCCCGTGATCATTTTACTTATATTGAAATGGTTAAAATGATGAGAGTAGGTAAGGCACCTAGGTTAGATGGATGTTATGTGGAGTGTCAAAAGAGGGAGGTATAGTGATGGTGGACTGGCTGGTGAGGTTCTTTAATGTTTGTCTAAAAAAGGGTAGGGTGCCAGAGAACTGGAAGAGTGACTGTATAGTTCCAATTTACAAGTGAAAAGGGGACAAGTGTGAGTGTGCTGGTATCAGTTTGTTGAGTGTAGTTGGGGAGGCTTATGGGAGGGTTCTGATTGAGAGGATTAGGAAAGGAACACAAGGAGTAATTGGTAAGGAACAGTGTGGGTTTAGGATAGGCAGAGGTTGCATGGATCAGATTATCATAAGGCATATATGTGAGAAAGCTTTAGGTAAAGATATGGACCTTTTGGACCTTTATGGATTTGGAAAAGGCTTATGACAAGGTAGACAGGAAGGCACTGCGGAAGTTACTCCAGATATATGGGATGGGAGGAAAGCTGTTTAGAGCAGTCAAGGGTTTTTACAAGAGAAGTAGAGCCTGTGTTAGAATTACAAATGGAGAGAGTGGTTTAAAGTAATGGTGTGACTTTGACAGGGATGGGTCATATCACCATGTTCAATTTATATATTTATGGGGTGGTGTGAGAGGTAAATGAAAGGGTAATGGGCAGGTGATTGGAGATGGTTTAAGAAAATGGAGAAAAATGGGAGATAAGCCAGTTGTTTGCTTACAACACTGCACTTGTAGCAGGATCAGGGGAGATTTTAAGGAAGTTAGTGACAGAGTTTGGGAAGATGTACAAAAGAAGTTGAAGATAAATGTGGGTAAAATAAGGTGATGAAGTATACGAGAGGAGTGGACTGCAGCAAACTGGAAGTGAGTATTAAGGGAGAGAGACTGGAGGAAGTGGATAGCTTTAGCTATTTTGGGGCAAATGTGGCCAGAAAGGGAGTAGTGGAGGTGGAGGCTGCATGTAGATTTTGAGAAGCAAGTAAATGCCTAATGGGATTAAAAAGTGTAATGAGAAATAGACATTTAGAAGTGGATGCTAAGAGGAGATTGTATGAAGGAGTGATTATGCCAACAGCACTGTATAGGGCATGGAACGTAAGAGAGGAAGAGTTTAAATGTGTTTGAGATGAAACGTCTTAGAAGTATGGTAGGGGTCACTAGGTTGGATAGAGTGAGAAACAAGGTGAGGAGGAAAGTGGGAGTGGAGAAAGATTAGGGAGATTGGGGTTGATGAAAGAGAATTGGGATGATTTGGACACATGTAGAGAGTGATTGGAAAAAAAAAAAATCAGTAAAAGAAGTGTGGAAGGCAGAGGTGGATGAAGTGAACATGAGGGGGAAACCAAAGATAAGATGGATGGATGAGGTAAAAGGGGCATTGGGAAAGAGGGAGATACCTGTTGAGGAAAGGAGAAGACGGAAGATAGGAATGAGTAGAGAATGGTTGTGTATGGATGATGCTGTGATGCATTGAAGGGAGTGGGTGTGGGATGGTGGGGGGAGTTGGGGAGTATGTGTGAATGATATTTTGATGCAGCCTAAAGGGATTTCTCCCTATCTTCTCTTTTTCTGTATGAGGGGATGGAGAAGGAGGTTGTTGTTGTTGATGATGATGATTAAATGAAGCAGCCTTGCTGTGGATGTGCTAATCAATAGTAGCCCGATTCCTTAAATCTTTGTATGGTGTACATCAACTTACACTGAATTGTGTGGACGTTGCTGGCACCGAGTCAAAAGCATTGACCCACGTGTCTGGAGTGAAGGACGTGTTGAACTGGATGATGTATCCCAGAATAGGAGCCCTGTTGTCTCCCATTGGTTGCCACTCAATACTAGCACCTCGATCATTACAAGAAACCTTGAGGAAGTGAGGTGGGTTGGGCACATCTGAAATATATGGCAATTTTAAAGGACTTCAACAGAATACAATAACAAACAATTGTACTGAACATTCTTCAAGCTTCTAAACAAAAAGATCATTGTGAATAATATATACATGGGATGCTCATTGGCCAAGTGGGTTAAAGCAATGCTACTTGTGGCAGAGGTAAGAATTAGAGACAGATACTAGATATACTGATTCTTTTCATAAATCTAACCAAACGCTGACCCATCACATACCTTGTACTACAAGAGTAGCAGACTCGGTGACTTCATCCAAGTCAGTCGAGGCCACACAAGTGTACCTCCCCGAGTCTAGCTCAGTTGTCTTTGTGATACTTAATGAAAAATCTGACTGCTGAACAAATCTTGGTTCACGGTCAAAATCAATTTTCTGTCCGTCTGTCAACCAGTGAATATTCAATTCCAAGTCCGGATCTGCCACAGCATTACATCTGTGATGGGAAAATATATATATGACATTTGTATATATTAATATACCAAAAGATGTTTCCCCTTTAAGAGGATGGGGTGGCCCAATCAAGGAATACACTCACCCTTCACTCCTTTTTGTCTTAGCTTCTTCTGGATGAAGGGTCATCGCTGTCACCCACCCATTGCTTGGGTCAGAAGTAATGCAGCAAGACACAGTACCTCCCCAGCAAGACACAATACCTCCCCAGCAAGGCCTAACAGCCAAAGTTGGTTTATCATCCACTCCAGAATGGAGCAGACAAGAAGAAATGCCTTCAGGCCATGACAGTTTATTATCCATTCACTACCACTCTCTTCTCATATCTATCTCTTGCCTTCTCCCTTGCATGCTCAAAAGACCCTAATACCCAAGGCCCCCTATACCCCATGCACCTATCCATCCATCCCATTCTTGGTCTTCCCCTCACGTTTACTCCATTCACCTCTGCCTTCCACACTTTTTGCTAGTCTTTCTTCACTTATTCTACCCATATGCCTAAACCATCAAAATTCTTTGATCAACCTTATCTGCTAGCTCTTCCACCCATGTTTTCTAACTACCAACTCAATTCAATTTAATTGGCACACACAGAACTACAGTGGGCACATTCTTTTCTGCCAGCACAAAGTCAGCCAGGCAACATACTTTCATTGCCCTATATGTACCCACCACACATTAGACACAGAGCACCTCATACCACATCCCTTCCCGACAGTTACACAAAATCTTTCCACTAAGTGACTTCTGGATTGAACCTGTGACTGGTTTCCTAAAGGCCATGGGTCTTCTAGGATAATGGTTTGATTGACTCGCTCAACCATGAAAGGACCTAAGGACCATTGCTGACTACTGTGGGGCTGCAGATTTCCTGAAGTTAATCCTTAAGGTAATAATTATTACAACCATCCATCTTTTTTACGTTTAGCCAGTACAAATTGGTCTCAGAACCAGATAAATGTTGACCAAGGTAGGTCCAGGATTCATCTTACCTGAATGTTGCTGTCCGACCTGCTGCCACCTCATAGTTCTGAGGCTTCTCTGTGATCTTTGTGTGGTCTTTTACAACTAGAGATCCATGTGCCTCTTGCGTTCCAAACTTATTCCTTGCATGACATGTGTAATTCCCTGCATCCGTGAATGAGACAGAACTGCAAAGAAGAATAATAACAGGCAATAAAATCATAGTAACATATGCTCGAGTATAAATAAAACACACACTACCAAACGGAAAATGTAAGAAACAAATTGCATTTCTTAGTTGCCACTGAAAATAGTGGTGTTCACCAGCCTGTTTGATGAATAAATCTTTTGTCAATATGGGTTTGCCCACATTAAAAATTTGAAAGTTACACAAATGAAATAAGAACAAACTACACAACTAGTATGTATAAATCTTCCTTTAATGACTAGAGAATTATCTCAAAGAATGCAGAACCAGTTTTGATACTCACGATATTATTAAATCGCCTTCTTCTGTTGTTTGAAACAGTCCTCCAGTTAGTTCTTGCCCATTCCTTGTCCAGGAAATGCGAGGTGTTGGTGCTCCAAATACTTCACAGGTCATGTTCACTTGCTTCCCATTAACAGTACTCACATCCATAGGGGGCCTACGGATTTCTGGTGGCAGTGCTGTAAAGAAAATTGTTATGAACTACATTACAGAATAAGATATGAAACAACATGCCCCAATGCCAAGCCTATCTCACACCTATCTCTTACCCTCTCCCTTCGCTACTTGACAGACATTCCTCTTGTATCCAAAGCTCCCTTTCAACCGATCCATCCACCTCATTCTCAGTCGAATCCTCAAATTTACTCCATCTATCTCTACTTTCTACTCTTCTTGCTCATCTTCTCAAGCTAATTTTTCCATGTCTATACTATCTCAATATTCTCTCATTAACCCTATTTGCTAGTTCTTTCCACCTTTTTTATACTCACCCAGCACATTTACATAAACATCTTTATAAACATATCCATGTTCATTAGTAGCATTGCAACCATAATTGCCAGTATCTCCCTTTGTCAAGTTGTATATAATGATCTTGTTGGGTTCAACAATACGCCTGGGGTTTGGAGGTGCATCCTCAACCCTCATTCCGTTGTACATCCATCTGTATCTTGGGGTTGGGATTCCCTTGGCTTCACAATGAAACTCTGCTGTTTCACCCTCAGCTTTATTCTGGATTTCAGGTTCAACAGTGAAGTAGGGGACAGCTGTAAACAAAAACATAGTATATTAGCATCAAGCACTGTACTACCAAGAAAGATTTTATATACATACATATATCAAAGGCTTTTTTTTTTTCCTTACAAGGGAGGTAGCCAAAAAACAAAGGCATAAAAACCACTTCCACCCATTCCATCCCCTACATACTCCACTCCCCTCCCTCTTATCTCGGCACCTCCTGGACGATGGGTCATCCCTCCATTTAGTCCACTGCCCTGGGTCAGAGCAGTGTTGCAAGATTTTATATATTCATCAGAAATTTGTTGCCTTTGGTTTCTCTTGCAGGGGACCCATGGTTCTCGGGTAACTGGCAATGGCCTCCTGGCAGGCCCATATGACACTCAGGGAAGAAATATTGTGTTGCTGTCTAGATGATGGTTAGTGTATTTACCTAATTGTAGTATACAGGAAAAGGAGCATTGCTCATAGGATCCCATCTCCCATTCTTTAATTATTTATCCTACCTAGCCTTAAATTCATGTACAGTTCCAACTTAATCTATATCCTTGATTTCCAATTATCACATTTAGATTTGAACTCTTGTATTGTTTGAGCTTGGGCTATATCACTTCCTAAGCTATTCCAGGTATTCATGCATCTATATGGAAAATTTTATTTCTTCACATCCTTTAGACATGCAGTCTTACTTAATTTGCTCATGACCAATTAAAGCCCTCCCATCTTTAATCAGATTTCATCAGACCTCTTCTAAGTGTCGGTCACTATAGAATGAGTGTGGGCCACTGGAGAATGAAGTGCTCTGACTCTTCTGTGTGGAGTTGCATCTAGAGCAGTTTGAATCTGTGGCCAGTTTTATCATGTGTTGGTACTGTTTTACATATATACGTATACCAAAGGCTTTTTTCCCCCTTACATGGGAGGTAGCCAAAACACAAGGCATAGAAACCACTCCCACCCATTCCATCCCCTACATACTCCACTCCACTCCCTCTTATCTTGGCACCTCCTGGATGACGGGTCATCCCTGCATCTTGTTCACTGCCCTAAGTCAGAAGCAGTGTCGCAAGACACAGCACATTCACAGCAAGGTCAGTTCATTAATTCAGCGACCCCCCTCTCCATCCCCTCATGCAGAAATGGAGAAAACGGGGAGAAATCCCTTCGGGCCGCGTCAATTTATTTCTCATACATACTCCCTCACCCCCCATCCCCCACCCACTCCCCCTCATGCATCACAGCATCATCCATATACAACCATTTTCCATTCACCCCATCTTCTGTCTTCTACCGTCCTTCCTCAACAGAAATTCCCCTCTTTCCCAATGCCCCTTTTACCTCATCCATCCATCTCATCCTAGGGCACCCCTCATGTTCACTTCTTCCACCTCTGCCTTCCACACCTCTTTTACTAATTTTTCTTCACTCATTCTTTCCATGTATCCAAACCATCCCAATACTCTTTCATCAACCCTATCTTCCAACTCCCTTTACATCCCCATTCTCCTCCTCACCTCCTCATTTCTCACTCTATCTAGCCTAGTAACCCCTATCATACTTTACAGGCATTTCATCTCAAACACATTCAAACTCCTCTCTTATGTTTCATGTTTCGGTTTTGCCCTGTACAGTGCTGTCTGCACAATCACTCCTTCATACAATCTCCTCTTAGCATCCATTCCCAAATGTCTATTTCTCATTACACTTTTTAATCCACCAAGGCATTTACTCACTTCTCTCAATCTACATTCTACCTCCACCCCAACTCCTCCCTTTCCTGCCACATTTGCATCCAAGTATCAAAAACTATCCACTTCCTCCAGTCTCTCTCCCTTAACACTCACTTCCAGTCTGCTGCCACTCTCTCCCCTTGTACATCTCATCACCTTACTTTTAACATTTATCTTCAACTTCCTTCTTTCACACACCTTCCCAAACTCTGTCACTAACTTCCTCAATCGCCTCCTCTGATCCTGCTACAAGTGCAGTGTCATCAGCAAACACCAACTGGCTTATCTTCCATTTTTCTCCATTTTCTATAACCATCTCCAATCTCCGACCCACTACCTTTGCACTCCCCTCTCATACCACCCCATCCATGTATAAATTGAACAGCCAGGGTGATATAACACATCCCTCATGAAGTCCCACCTTAACCTCAAACCACTCCCTCTCTCCATTTCTAATCCTGACACAAGCTCTACTACTCTCATAAAAACTCTTATCTGCTCTTAACAGCTTTCCTCCTATCCCATATATCTGGAATATCTTCCACAATGCCTTCATGTCTGCCCTATCATAAGCCTTTTCGGATCCTTAAAAGCCCCAAAAACATCCTTACCTTTTCCTATAGCTTTTTCACATATCTGTCTTACCACAAAAATCTGATCTACACAACCCTTACCTGTCCTAAACCCACACTGTTCCTCACCAATTACTCCCTCTGTTCCTCTCCTAATCTGCTAATTCGAGACCCTCCTATAAGCCTTCCCAACTTCAATTAACAAGCTGATCCCTCTTAAACTACTACACTCACACTTGTCCCCCTTTCCCCTGTAAAGTGAATACTGATTTGAAGTGTTTATTCATACTTTCAGCCATTTCTACTTCTTTATATTCATGTATGTCTGTGTATTTACCTAGTTGTATCTTACGTGAAGGGGAGCTATGCTTGTGGTGTCTGTATTATTTCTCTGGCTTTGTCTGGGTTATGATGTGTATATGTGTTGTTTATGTCATTTAAACAACACATCACAAACATAAAAAATAAATGCACACCAAGACTCAACACACTTAAATCAATCACTGGAACAACATTTGGACAAAACAAAGAAACTAATACTACAATATACAAACAATGCATACGCTCAGACCATGCAAAACAAAGCATTAAAAATAATTACAGACTGCACATATATAACACCTACAGACCACCTACACTGAAACAGTCCTCAAAGTCAAAGATCACCTTGACATGAGAGGCACACAAACACTTGCTGCAGCCTCCACAAACACAGTACACCCACTACACTACATAGCAGAACACCACACACACCAAGAAAAAAAAAAAAAAAAAAAAAAAAAAATTAGCTATATCACACACACTCTCTTCTCTTCCTCCAAAACCACCAAATACCAGCCTCCAGAAACATATTCATATTCACATCACTCACTGCTCCATTAACACTCTAAAAGACCACACATTGCTGCATGCCAGACCCCCTCATATCCATCCCTCTGAATCCTCTCTCCCACGAAAGGACAGTCCACCTAGCCAGACTGCAATGCGGCCACCACCCAGCCCTTCTAAGTTACCAGAAGAGACTGGATGACTGCACTGTAGACAAATGCCCAGGATGTAACACTTCACCCTATGCTATTCAACACATAATGGAAGACTACATTATACACAATCACGCATGCAAACAACACAGCATACACTCCATAAAGGATTTGTGGGAAAACCCCATTTCAGCTGTGGCATTCCTTGGGGAGACAGGACTGCTTAGAAAGAAGTCTAGGGAACAACAACAGATTAAATTTGTGGTACATGATCTTCCCTGTCTAAACCCAAATGTATTGTCTCTCTTCTTCCATTACCACTCTGCTACCACACCACTATAAGCCAAAAGCCATTGCTCCAGCAATTGGGGTGGCCTCAGGGTCTATCTACCCTCTGTCAGTACTTGCAATGAATTTTAGTACGTTTAATTTTTTTTATCCCCCTCCCAACGGTCAAATCTTTGACATGTGGGCTGAGAGTCATATGAGTAACAAATATGAGGCCTAGAATTTTTGGGTTCTTTTCCAATGGAGAGGTTTGGCCATTTAATTTTACTGTATTTATTATCATTATTATCATTATTATAATTTATTCTTGGTTGTCTGGATTAACCCATGTCACTATTGATTTCTTGGTCAAGGCTTTCATATATATATATTTATATATGTATGTGTGTCTATATGTGTGTATGTACATATATATGTATTTGTCTGAGTTTCATCTCCAGTTACCACTGCTACAGAACAACCAACAAAAGCCAAAAGCCATTGCTCCAGCAATTGGGGAGGGCTCAGATTCCATCTACCCTCTATCAGGATTTGTAACCTTATAAGGGGGAAGGGAAGGATCCATTTGGTATGTAGGTAGATGCATGTATGCATATACAAGTACAATCAATCAACAGCTTTCTGATGAGGTTTAAAACCTACTTACCTTGTACTTTCACTGTCATTGTGTATGATTTTGCAATTCCTACTCCATTACTGGCCTCGCACTCATAAGTTCCAGCATCATCATAATCCACATACTGAATGACAAGCGTCTTGGCATAATTGTCATAACTCACACGGTCCAAAGGCAAAATCCCATCCTTTTTCTTCCATCGCATCTCTGGCAAGGGCCTTGAAATTTACAGAAAATATAATTATACTGGAGTTTAGGAAATAAACATGTTATTTATGCACTATTAATCTATTTTTTTCACCTTTATATTAACACCATATACACATCTTGCCTTACATAATTCTACTAATCAACTGTCTATTATACCAATACAATACTACTTGGAGCTCAATCTTAATATCTAGTTCTTTGTTCCTCAGCCAATTTACTTTCTATTTCCTTTTTCATGGATCTTCAAGGGTAAATCACTTAACTGATAGCATATATTTCCCTAGTTCAGGTATTTACTAGTTTAAAGTGACCTTTATAACTAAATATATCATCCTACATTATACAAATCCTATGTAATCTCAGATCCTCATGAAAATTTTCTTTATATGTAATGAAAGGAAAATAATAAGAACCAGTTTTAAACCAGTTGATCAAGTATAACTAATGTATATGTACTTCTTTCTTCTCTCAAACTGCCGTAACGCCTTTTGGCAGACAAACTGTATCTCACTGCATGGTATTTGACCCACACAATGTGTGAGGCATGGTGGCTTGTCGGCCCCAAAGACAGAGAGGTCAGTGTGAATGAGGATTTTGGCAAATAGGTGTTTGCTTTGATTTGGTCACTTTCCTTAAGAGGGATTAGTCATCAGCAATAACAGTACTCCTATCTTCAGGGACAATATTTCACTGAAGAGATGGAGTCTTGAGGCAGTAAAGGAAAGATTTAAGGAAGGCAGTAGAAAAAAAGGAGAAATACAAGATTAAAAGTGATCATTCTCTCATGACAGGAGAATTGCCTTCATTTTTTTTTTTTTTTTTTTTCCAATTTTATGATCCATAGGGATCCTAAAGTCCCTAAAATACTGACTGCAAGGCTTATGGGGGATTATGTCCTGTGTATATAATTGATACTTACGTTCCACCATAAATACACCAAAGTTCCAATGTTTTGCCTTTAAGAATCACAATATTCTTCCTTGACACAAACTGTTCTGTGGGTTCGTTTTTGGTCTGCACTGCTGTACTTCCTGTCTGGATCACCTTAAGATACATCCGGTTTCCTAATTTGTATTCATTACGGAAGTTGGAAGTTGCAGAGCAAGCATATGTAAAATCATTTGATTCATCTTCTCGGGTTACGTTCGAGAACCATAGGGTTCCCTCTGGGTCGACTGTCATTCGAGAGGAATTAATGGACTGGAGAGCACCACGGTCATCCTGGAAAGAAAAAAATAATAATGATGAATTTTTAATAAGTATTAATCCCTTGGGGAATTAAAAAGTGTAATGAGAAATAGATATTTGGGAATGGATGCAGAGGAGATTGTATGAAGGGGTGATTGTGCCGACAGCACTGTATGGGGCAGAAACATGGAACATAAGAGAGAAAGAGAGGATGAGTTTATATGTGTTTGAGATGTGGTCCCTGAGAAGTATGATAGGGGTTACTAGGATGGATAATGTGAGAAATGAGGAGGTGAAGAGGAGAGTAGGGGTGGAAAGGGAGTTGGGAGATAGGGTTGATGAAAGAGTATTGGGATGATTTGGACACATGGAAAGAATGAGTGAAGATTAGTAAAAGAGGTGTGGAAGGCAGAGGTGGAAGAAGTGAACATGAGGGGGTGACTAAGGATGAGATGGATGGATGGGGTAAAAGGGGCACTGGGAAAGAGGGGAATGTCTCTTCAGGAAGGAAGGGAAGACAGAAGATAAAAGTGAGTGAAGAATGATTGTGTATGGATGATGCTGTGATGCATGGGAGTGGGTGGGGGGGATGGGGGTTGATGCAGTATGTGTGAATGATATTTTGATGCAGCCCAAAGGGATTTCTCCCCAGCATCTCTTTTTTTGCATGAGGGGAGGGGGGAAGGGGGGGTCCTGATTAAATGAAGTGGCCTTGCTGTGAATGTGCTGTGCCTTGCTACATTGCTTCTGACCCAGGGCAGTGGGCAAGACGCAGAGATGACCCATCATCCAGGAGCCAAGAAAAGAGGGAGGAAAGGGTGGTGAATGGGAGTGGAGAATGTGGGGATGAAATGAATGGGAGTGGATTTATGCCTTTGACTTTGGCTACCTCCCTTGTAAGGGGGAAAAACACATTGGTATATGTGTATACAAAAAACAAAAATGACACTGGACAAAATACTTCCGATGAAACAAGTAAATAAACATTACATGAAATGTGGAGGGGATCTAGTATGTGTATATATATATATATATATATATATATATATATATATATATATATATATATATATATATATATATATATATATATATATATATATATATATATATATATATATATACATACATACACACACAACAAAAGACCTTTCACTCCTTAAAAAGGGGTGGCCAAGTTAAAGCACCCACCCACCCCACAATCATCCAAAATCCATTCACTCACTTTTCCATCTTAGCAATTCATGGATGAAAGGTTATCTCAGTCCTCCACCATAGTTTTCAGGTCAAAGATGCATCAGCAAGACACTCCACTTCCACAGATGACCCTGAGAGTCAGAATCAGTCTACCCCTAACATTTCATTTCCTGGTTACACCCCTTCTCTCACAACATCTTCATCCATTTACTTCTCTCCATTCACTCTGATCTTTAGCACTCTCTTTTCCTTGCTCAACACATTCTTTTTTGCCTCAAAGTCCTCTTTACCCCATCCGTCCAGCTCACTCAGTCTTCCTCTCAAATTCACTCGATCTACTTCAGTTTTACATTTTTTTTTTTTTGCTTGCTTGCTTGCCACAGCATGCACCCACCACAACCCATCCCATTTCCATTCATCACCCATTTATTTCCTCTTAGCTCCTTGTGGATGAAGAGCCATCCCTGACCTCTGCCCACAGCCTGAGTAGAAGCAATGCATTAAGACAGAGCACACCCACATCTACTCTAGCATTAAGATTTCCCAACATTACTATGTTCACATTTCTCCCAAATTCTCCAAACATTCGTTTAAGCCATTCAAAAATGGATCTCTCGTCTTCACCTCTCTCACTACCAGAACCATACGAACTAACAAATCCCCCTATTTCCCATCCCAATCTTATCTTTCCTCATACAATCAATAAAAATAAGTACAGTACTACCTCTCATTAACGGACTAAAAGGGGGGTAATGGTGTCCGTTGGTGTGAATAATCATTTGATTTGGAGTTGTTTTTGGGTGGCATAGTGATTGCACAGCACTAAACAACAGCACCAAAAACACAGCGAAAACACCGCAAACACAGCTAATTAACGTCCGTTAATGAGAGGTAGTACTGTATGCGAAAACAAGCATGCAATTGCAGCAATAATCACCTGAATCATCCAGTACACAGACGGTTTTGGGTAGCCATCAGGAGGTTGACAATACAGCCCCACAGAGTCTCCCTCAGAAACAGTCACAGTGTCAGGGTCCATGTTGGGGAAACTGTTGAGTTCTGATTTTCGCACAAACACTGCATTGGAAGTTGCTGTACCCAACTCATTGGTGGCAAAACACTGGTACCTCCCTGGATGTCAGAAAATAAGTCAAAATAAATAAATCATACTAAATGACATGTATAGTAAAATTACACAACACTAAAGTAAGAAAGACAGAAGTTAGCATTTGTCAATCAATCAATCTTTTTCTCCAGATCTCTCTCCAAGGAACCATGGGTTTCGCTTAAGAAAGTCTGGAACAACAGATTGCCTGACTGCAGGTCACCATGTCTTACAGATAATCCAAAACACCCATCAGACTGGCCCATATATCACTCAAGAAAAATGTGTTGTCAGGGTATGGCTAGGGTGGTGTGTTCAGTGTCTTCTGTAAGATGGTTGCATCTGGTTCAGATTGTTTCTATGGCCAGGCCTATTTTGGGTTATTATTAAGGTCCTCCTCTTTGAAAGGAAGCCTTCATTAAAAGGGGAATGTTTGGAATGTCTGTTGAGCAGATTGATAGATTAATTGCTATTGACTCCTTTAAACTTGCCCCTTCCTTCTCCATCTAGTAAGTGATTACTCAGAGAGCAAGATGGCTGGGCAAGTATGAGGAACACCATCACCCCTCCTCCCACTCCCATCACTGCCCACATCCCTCTGGGAAGAGGAGAGTGGGAGAAAGAGGGGGAAGAAGGGAAGCAGGGGAAAGGAAGAGACAGAGAAGAGTGGGGGATGGGGAGAGGGGAGGGGGGAAAGGGGAAACAGGGGAGAAGAAAAAGCATAGAGAAAGGAAGTGTGAGAGGGAGGAAAAAGCAAGTGAGGTAAGTCAGAGTGGAAGTTGGAGAGGGAATGAGAGTAGGAGAGAAAGGGATGGAGAGGGAGGAAGAGACAGGGGTGCGGCCCAAAGAAACCGCCAACAAACAAATCCTCGAACTTTCATACCGAGGTCCTCATCCCTGGGCGAAGTGATGACAAGTGTTCCTCTTCCAGGCTGTTGAGAGATTCTGTCATCGTATGTCTGCCAGTCGAAGGGCTTGCCATTCTTGATCCACTGGTACCTGTCAACAATTCAATTTTGTCACAAATTCTCTATCAACTATCAAAGTGAGAACAATTGATATAATGATTCTTAATCTCACAAAACAAGTAAATACATTGGTGGGCAAACTTTCAAGATTAGAAATAAAATGGTCCATATTCCATATTGAAAAAATTAAGTCAGTTCAAGATTCTAATTAACATAATCTGATCCACTGGTACCCGTCAGCAATTCAATTTTGTCACAAATTCTTTATCAACTATCAAAGTGAGAACAATTGAAATAATTATTCTTAATCTCACAAAACAAGTAAATACATTGTTGACCAAACTTTTAAGATTAAAAATGAAATGGTCCATGTTCCATATTGAAAAAATTAAGTCAGTTCAAGATTCGAATTAACATAATCTATTCTTAAAACACCTGATACTTACGACCCTACAAATATATTGTACCACTGTTTAGATGGTGCCAGTACATATAGTTCCCTCTATTGGTAACATTACAAGCTAGGAAATCTACCATATTTGGAATGAAAACGCCTTTTGAACATTGGAAAGCACTTCTGGCGTTCATAATTTTCTAGATAACAGAAAATTTCGTTCCGAATCCCGAAACTTAGATTCCCAATAGTGAGAACTATTTTTTTTTTAAACCTTGTAGCCAAATGAACTTCAAAATTCACCCTTTGGGCTCAGGTTTGATCTCAACAGTTTTTGGTTACTACCACTAACCCTTCCTGCCCTAGTACAAGAGGCAAAGGTGACTTGACCACAGTCAAGTACCATCTGGTACAAGGTATGTATATGTGGTACCGATTCAGTTTGTGTCTTAACTTACGAATATTGAAAGAATTCTTTTTGTATTCACAGAGGAAAATTTAGTATCTGCTCTACTTCCAACATATCCTTTGGACAGGAGAGGGGAAGGGGAGTGGGAGATGGTAAGAAAGACAGATTTACAGAGGAAAATCTAGCATCAGCTTTATTTCCAACATTTTCTTTGGAAAGGGAAGGAGAAGGGGAGAGGGAGAGGGAAAGAGAAAGAGAGAGAGAGAGAGAGAGAGAAGAGAGAGAGAGAGAATGAGGGGGGAAGTGTATATTAGTACTGCATTTTGTATACACGGTGTATTTTGGTCAACAGTTTAAGTACGGCCCATATACCGAACAGCTGTGCCCCAGGCGTCAATTGTTAAATGACATCCGTCTGTAATTGCTCATTCTCCAACCCATTGTTTACTGCCACGAACTGCTGGTACGTCATTCAAGACACCCCCGCCCCCTCTCCTGTGGACCTTAACGACACAACAAATACTGATCTGATCACAACGATCTGGTTTCCACCAAAGAGGAGAGTCCCATTTTGGGAAGAATCCAAGTTGTATACAATAACCGATGCCTCAGGTTTCTCTTGACTGGAAATTCAGCCCCTCAGTAACCGGCGACGATCCTTTGACCCTCTCTGTCTCTCTGTGAAAAGAGACGTTGAACTGGGGGAGTTTCTGAATCACCAGATGGTAGGGAAGAGGAGATCGAAGAGGAGGAGGAGGAGGAGGAGGAGTCGCCGGTTCTCACTCTCTTGACACGAGAAAGCGGTGAGGAAAGCCAAAGTTGGAAACAGACCATAGAGACCGAATCCCAGACCCTTGGGCTGCACCTCCAGGAGGCGGCGAGGGTCCTGTAGTTCAAAAGGCGAGTGACGGCGACCTCTTACAGACGTCCATTTCGTTGGACCAGCACCAAGAGGTGCCTTGTCGCAGGTTCCCATTGCATACAGATGCAGCCGGGCCGTGGAATGGAACGAAGTCAGGCATACATACCACAGCCGAAATATGGGCCAACCAACCACGAGACTTTTATTTATTTATTTGTTTTTGTAAATGGGAAGTTTCTTTAATGTTGAGGTAGTTGCATTCTTTAACCCCAAGACCCCACCGATCTACTTCGTTCTCCAAGTTGTTGTTGTTTTGTTCAAAATCGTAAACATAAAGGTTAAATTTCCGAATAATTTGATGGTTGTGAAGAGTATGTCCGGTCAGAAATACTGATCTTTGTACCTCTTTGTAGCTTAACTATGTGGGAAATAACGACTTGTTTCAAAACGGCAAGTCACTCTTTGTAGCTGAAGTTATGAGGGAAATGAAGTACCTCTGTTCTACAAAACATTGTCACCTAATTTTTCGGGGCTCAAACTATGATCGAAAGGTTTGTATAATTAAATTCCGCACCTCTTTGTCACCCAAACCACGGGATCCGAGAAGAGAATCATCTTTGTACCTCAAAGCCGTTAGAGCAGACTCTTCCACCATCCTCACGTTCTGCCCTGTACAAGTGTCCACTCCAAGTGAACTGCAGCCCCATCCCTTCCACTTAACACCTCCACCCACCCTGACCCTCCAAAGCACACTAACCCCTCTCCCCATACTACACAGCATCACCAGCACCACATCCTCCTCCTCCTCTTCCTAGGACCACTCACTATACGACTCGAAATTCTTGGATTGTTGACCTCTTGAAGCCTACAGACCCAAATTCTGTCATCCTCAGGGCACCATCACACTTCTTGCCACGATTTCACACGAACAATCAAAATAGATATGTCACCTTCTAAGATAAATTTGTACTTAATAAGGATGACATTATGATGTCTAGCAACCACGATACAGAGGGCAAAATAAGGTTGAAAACCAGTAACATAGCTCAGTATCCTTCAAAACACACGTGCTTGTTTTTGACTGCATGATTTAATCCCTAAAATCAGTCCCCGTCCCAAAATTGAACAAGAGAATATACAAATAACAGTAAATTGTAAGTGTGGGGTGCATCTCCGAAGCTCAAAGACACTAACTAGCACTGGCCGATGGAGTTCCCTGTGCCCTAAACCTGCCAAGGCAAGTGGCTGATTACTAATGAGGTAATAACCGTAGTAATCCCAATAATTATAACAACAATATCACTACTGCTACCACTACCACTACAAATAATAATAGTAATAAGGCGCTACTAGTAGTGCAAGCACTACTACTACTACTAATGATAACAATAACAAAAAACACTGCTGTTACTTACTTGGGCGCAGGCTCGCCCTCAGCCTCACACTCGATAAGGAAGGGCTTGTCGTTCTCGTCTTGGCGCGACGCCACCTGGAAGAGCTGCTCTTCGTTGTGGGGTGGTTGCTTGACCATCAGGGGCGGGAACTTGATGACCGCTTGGGCCGTGGCTGACAAGGCCAGCACCGTCAGCCACGTCCGAGCTAACCGAGTCTCCAGCATCGTGAGCGTGTGTCCTGTTCAGGTCAAAATAAGACAAGAGCGTCAGCAATCTCGACCACGCATCACGTCACCCCCCCGGCCGTGACGTCACTGCCTCCTCTCCGGAAGCTACACAATCCTGTGTGTGTGTGTGTGTGTGTGTGTGTGTGTGTGTGTGTGTGTGTGTGTGTGTGTGTGTGTGTGTGTGTGTGTGTGTGTGTGTGTGTGTGTGTGTGTGTGTGTGTGTGTGTGTCACTGCAGGGGAGTGGCTTTTAAGCAATCTTGATGACAGTAATACGCCCACTTAACATAATGGGAGAGGTGAATGCAGTAAGCCATCCCGCGAATTAAGAGGTCAAATATATCATATATCTACTAAATCACCAATGACTCATTCGTTTTGTCATACACACGTCTCAGGAACATCGAACGACGCCTGGAAAACGTAGATAATTTACCTAAATCCATCTCCTTTTGAACGACTTTCATTTTTTCTGTTCAAAGCCGTCGGGTAAATGATACACTTACCAGTCATTATCTCATTTTGCTCACAAACTGCCCAATTGCAAATTAGCTCCTCCCCTTCTGACCACGATACAACGATGTGACGTCACTGTCGACCAATCAAAATCCATCATTCAGTTAATGGCAAGTTCAATGAAAAAATAAATAAATAAATTAAAGTAAAATAAAGGACGAGCCCAGTCACGGTTCTTATAAGTGTTCTCTTGTGTGTTTATAGTTCACCACTGTCTTGGATCATGCACTGAACTCGTGATCGACAGCTTTTCCTATCCTGGATGAGAGCTCAGCCCGATTTATTGGTAACGCCGAGACTTTACACATACCACACACCTATCTCCTACATCAGAGGTTCTACCTGGGGTTTGCGAGACGGTTTACAAAGGGTAGTTTAAATCTGCAGAGAAAATGATTACACGTGTGGTATCATTGTACATTGTTTTTATGTCAATGTTTCACTGATAAATAAAGTCATAACAATTTGAGCCCATATCCATTGCGCTACCACTGTATATTCAATTAGTCCTACTATCACTATATTCTGTGTAAGGTTGGTGGAGGTACGGGTCGATGGTCTGATGACTTTCGGGATGACTTTTTGAGAACTCCTGCCCTACATAAACGATGACAGTAATGATCTGCGTTATCGGTGGAAGCTTTTCCCGCCAAGAGCAGGGTGCGAACTCGGTACCTCAATGGAGGGGCTCAGGACGCTAACGAGTTGTGTGTATTTACCTATATAGTTGTATCTTAAGGGAGTTACGCTCGTGTGTGTGTGCGTGTGTGTGTGTGTGTGTTTCACCATGGTCTTGGATCACGTGTTGGACTCGTGATCAACAGCTATTTCCCTCACGGGAAGAGAGCTCACAGTTCATATAAGACCGATCTATGGGTAATGCTGTGACCTTACACGCACACACACAACTCCCCGCCCACGAGAGTTCGAGTAACGATTCGCAGCGCAGCGATATTTAATATTTTTCAGCCCTGGGCGGGATTCGAACCCGGACCGCCGTAGTGGCGGCCGGGAACTCTACCACTACACCACGCGTCGTGTGTGTGTGTGTGTGTGTGTACGAATACTGCGAGGCAGAAATCAGGCAAAAATAAATTGGTTCCTATCTGCTCCATCAGCTCGTTAAAACGCTCCAGCCTTAGCTAAAGCACTATGTATACAAAGTTCGCCTGATGGGCTTCAAAAACACAGAAACTCCGAATAATCAGAAGGAAGCAGAGTTCCAAAATCAACCAAACCCTGAATACCACACGCCCTTTCGAATATTCTTGCGTTTTCGGTCCCACTATTGGAGATGTCCGAATTTGAGGGATAACAACGAGAGAGAGAGAGAGAGAGAGAGAGAGAGAGAGAGAGAGAGAGAGAGAGAGAGAGAGAGAGAGAGAGAGAGAGAGAGAGAGAGAATATTGACACGATTAAATCACACAACGTTTATATTTTCGCTCCTGACATTGATAAGATCGTGACAGTCCATGTTGTCAGGTGTTGTTACGATTCAAAGTTCGCGCTGCTCCATAGAGCGAAGCATTTTGATTTGTTTATTCACTTATTTTCCATTTATTTGTTCTTTACGACGAAGAAAAACCTTCCGTTCTCATGGGCTTAGACCTCTGACAGGAACTTTTAACACTTTTTTTTTTTTTGACTCGACAACAGATTCTATTAAGCTGGGTCTATCACTTGGGATGCTACTACTCTCTCACCAATTCAAGGGTTACCGTTATAGTTGTGCAAAATGCGGATGCTTCAAGTCCTGCACTTGCTATGCGTGTACCCGCATGCTACCACCAACACTCCCTACCCCAACCGCCACCGCTACCGCCGCCGCCGCCGCCGTGGGCAAAGACGTTCCCTCCCTTAAGGCAGGACTATGAGATGAGTAAAATCCCCTAGTCAGGACAGTATATATACATATACATATATATATATTATATATATATATATATATATATATATATTTTAAGACGCAAATATATATATATATATAATATATATATATATTTTTTTTTTTTGTATTTAGTGAATTCATCAGACGGAAATGTATTCCTCTTTCAACATACGAGTGATTCACCACGGTCTTGGATCACGTGTTGGTCTCATGATCGACTGCTATTGCCCTCGCCGTTGAGAGCTCAGAGATCATACTGCCCGATCTATGGGTAATGTTGTGACCTTTAACGAACACGTTCACTCCAATTTGTTCGTGTGTGTGTGTGTGTGTGTATGTGTGCGTGAGAGAGATTCACCATGGTCTTGGATCAAGTGTTGGACTCGTGATCGACAGCTATTTCCCTCCCGGAAGAGCTCACAGCTTATATATGACCAACCTATGTGTAATGCTGTGACCTTACACGCACACACACACCCAACTCCCCGCCCACGAGAATTGCAGTAACGACTCGCAGCGATGTTACTTTAATTATTTTAGCCCTCGGCGAGATTCGAACCAGGACCGCCATAGTGGCGGCCGGGAACTCTACCACTGCACCATCGTGTGTGTGGGGGGGGGGGGAGCGCGCAAATCTGTCACTGGACGAAAACGAAATTCAAATGCACGACCCACTCGTCGACAACACTCGCCGAATCTTCATCAATATTATTTTTTTTTAAACAGCAATAATGACGATAATGATGATAATAATCATCAACATCCACTGAGGGCATTTCCTTGCTGCCTTTCTCCACCTCTAATCATCTTTTTTCCACATAAACGACATATACTCCCTCAACCGCCAGATCACCCTCAATAAATCACAATTCAACGTCAATACAACTTCAACACTGAAGAACGGCATTTGAGACGCTTGAAGACACTTCGAAGGATCTACAACCAACCACGCCGACGAGGATCCTTGAAAAATAACGGTTTCGATTCGGCGTTAAAACTTACTACAAGACGTTAGCACAAGCCACTTACACCGACAAAATGCCTCTCCTGTACACATCACACTTTCCAAACAATTTCCTGTTTTCCACAGGCCACGGGTCGCCCACGACTAAAACAGAGAGCAACACACCTTTCCTTGAACACGCTCTTAGTATAACTGACACAGAATTCACTTTGCAACAGAGGAGTCAGAGGAACGCACGCACAAACGAACGCCTCACTGCATCATTGGACTCGGCACGGATGGGCCAATGAGCGCGCGAGTAGGACATTACGTCACATCGCTCACCCTGAGCTCACCAGCCAGTTGTAAGAAATCGATGACGTCATCACCTGACCGCGGCTTGAAAGGTGACTCAGGAGGATCTTGACCAACCCATGGCGCTCTCTCTCTCTCTCTCTCTCTCTCTCTCTCTCTCTCTCTCTCTCTCTCTCTCTCTCTCTCTCTCTCTCTCTCTCTCTTACCATGCGTGCGAGTGTGTGGTGTGTGTGATGTGTGTGGTGTGTGTGATGTTTGTGTGTGTGTGTGTGTGTGTGTGTGTGTGTGTGTGTGTGTGTGTGTGTGTGTGTGTGTGTGTGTGTGTGTGTGTGTAAGATTCACCATAGTCTTGGGTCACATGTTGGACTCGTGATCGACAACCATTTCCCTCCCGGAAGAGAGCTCAGAACTCATATATGACCGATCTATGGGTAATGCCTGTGACCTTACATGCACACACACACACAATTCCCCGCCCACGAGAGTTGGAGTAACGACTCGCAGCGCAGCGATACTTAAATTATTTCAGCCCTGGGCGGGATTCCAACCAGGACCGTCGTAGTGGCGGTCGGGAATTCTACCAACTGCGGCATCGAGTCGAGTCGTGTGTGTGTGTGTGTGTGTGTGTGTGTGTGTGTGTGTGTGCGTACCTCACAGTTGAAGCAGGATAATTTCCAGACCCTTCAATGCCCACGCACGTACACAGGCTCATCACTCCTTATATTTAATTCTGGTTAACGTCCAGCGAATTTATTCACTTTTGAGGAACCCCTGAGCAGTAAAGTTCAAATAAAAAATAATAGTAAAACAGGATTTGGCTCTTTTGAACGCTCAATGATGTTATTGGTAGTACAGTAGCCTAGCGCTCTGATGGACCCCGGATCGAGACTCGCGACGGCCGAGTTTAATTACCACAAAGACCTCACTGTAACGAGTGATTTATTCCAAGATACATACAAAAATATACGCATATACTATACAATACATATACATACACATATATACATGCATTACAATTTGAACCTGACTTTTATATTTAATTGTTTCCGCGTCATTTGGAGAGGCTACTTTATCGTTGATCCAGCGCTTCTATCCTTGGAGACCATGAGGTAGCAAAAGACAGACTTCAAGGGGACAGTAGACAGGAGGGATAAGACGTGGTGATCAGCATTCTTTTGTAATAATTTTCTCTTGTTTATTTATTTTTTGTCTTTGTTTTTGTGGATATTAGTTTCCAATCATAGAAGAATGCAGAGATTCTCGTCCCAAGGAATGTCACAAGAGTCCCTTAGAGGGGGGTTTAAAAGGTCTAACGGTTCGTCGAACGCGGTTCGACAGACACGTGTTTAAAGTGATGTGTGAACGGGGTGTTTGGTTGTCGAACACGTTGGTTAAACCCCGAATACCCCGTTCACACATCGAACCGCGTTCGACGAACCCTCTTAGTCTACCATCAAACTTGTGCAGCGTCATTTAGAAGGCTATTTAGACAGACAGATAGCTAAATGGATAGAGTGAGAAAAAGAGAGGAGACCATTTCTCATGCACAGGAAATAGAAATCAAAGATTATGAACACAATCTGACTATGCAGTAGCTGCTTCTACAGATGTAAATGCAACGAGAGGCGCGGATCATTCGTTAATAAAGGTAAAAATTGAGCCAAAGAAATATAATCGAGTTTATTACAACCAACTAATATTACCACCACCACCACTACTACTTGTAAATATATACAAGAAACCCATAGACACAAAGGCATCCTTTACACCACAACATGCTTGCCCTTTTCTTTCCTGTCCGCTGACAACTAACACCCTCACCCCTCCAACCGCAACCCTACACGCGTCTCCCCCTCCAACAAGGTTCACTTGGCGTTCCTCCTCGACCCTGCGACCTCAACCTTGACCTGACCCTCCGAAAGGTCGTCAGGCATCAGGGGGAGAGACTCCTCCGAGCAGCGAGGAGAACCGGGGGGGGGGGAGAGAGAGAGAGAGAGAGAGAGAGAGAGAGAGAGAGAGAGAGAGAGAGAGAGAGAGAGAGAGAGAGAGAGAGAGAGAGAGAGAGAGAGAGAGAGAGAGAGAGAGAGAGAGAGAGAGAGAGAGAGAGCAAGAGAGAGAGAGCGTAGGAGCTGCCTTGGCATTCACACCTATGAATACAACACTGAGGACTCTTCCCCGTCACTCCATCTTGGCCCAGCTCGGTCGCAATCAGGCATCGAACTCAAGTGCACCCTTCGATATAATATTACACACACGCGCGCCCGCGCCCCATAGGCTCAGCATCCCCATTTAACAGTATATATATATATATATATATATATATATATATATATATATATATATATATATATATATATATATATATTGCAGCCGTTCTCGTGAAGGGTGCGATTGGCAAGTGAGGCTCTCCCTTCAACGTAGTTTTTGACCACACTGCCACTACTTTGGTCGAATGTAGGACAAAATGTCCTGAAATCTGCACCCCTGGGACAAAATGTCCCCAACGGCCTAGGTGGGTGGTCGAAATGTCCTAAAAAAAAATTCTAAAAATTTGTCAGATGTGTTTTACTTTATTCCTTAATATGTTTTTTTTGTGTGAATTTTTGGTTTTTAACTTGATTTTTTTTTATTTTTATAGGCATACAATATAAGTCCAATAAAGCATAATTGTGTGCTGTAATTGTACTCATAAGGTGCTTATCACACCTCTTTCACACCCCCATTGTTTGGTTAACACCTCAGATGTGCTCTAAGTTTGCTCACAAAGTGCTTGTCACACCTTTCTTACACCTCTGTGACTGGTTCACACCTCAGATCTGCTCGGATGTGCTCAAAGTTTGCTCACAAAGTGATTGTCACAGGTCACACCTCAGATGTGCTCAAAATGCTCAGAATGCTCAGAATTTGCTCAACACATAGACAAGTTCTGTATATAAACCTGGCATATCCTGACAAGGCATGTCAGTTTTACTGAGCTACTCAACCATGTCAGACGAGCTACAGGTCATCACGTCCCAGAAGGGTGGTCTTATATGATTTGTGAGATGTACTGTGATTCATCATTGTGATATTTAATAAAATATCAAATATTATTGTGCTTTGTGTTTATATATAGATATTCTCCAGAATTTAAGGGTTGTTATAAAACCACAATTAACTATGACCCAAAATGTATAAACAGTTGATAAAAATCAATATTTGTTGAAAAAATGGGGAACTTTTGTCCTAAATATTGGGGACATTTTGTCCCAGGGGTGCAGACTTCAGGACATTTTGTCCGGGGACCTTTTGTCCGTTCAGGACTTTGGTCGCCCTCCTTTTAGTGTGTGGTGTGTATGTGTGCGCGCGCGTGTCCGTATGTGTGTGTGTGTGTGTGTGTGTGTGTGTGTGTGTGTGTGTGTGTGTGTGTGTGTGTGTGTGTGTGTGTGTGTGTGTGTGAGAGAGAGAGAGAGAGAGAGAGAGAGAGAGAGAGAGAGAGAGAGAGAGAGATGGGGGAATGGAGAGCGTGAGAGAGGAAATGGAGAGAGAGAGAAAATGATAGAGAATGAGATCGAAGGGAGGAATGGTGGGGTATTCAAACCCATGGTTACTATCTTTAGCCTTCTTCTTTTTCCTCAACTTTCGCCCCCTCCTCTTTCCCCATTCCAAGCCCTCCTACTCCTCTTCCTCGCCGTCGTCGTCCTCCTCCTCCTCACTCCCTCTCAAGGCAGCCATCATCTCAGTGTAGTCATTAGCCGCCACCCGAGGCTGAGCCTCGGGAGACATCGCGCCAAGTTACAAAGACACTCCACCCCTCCACCACCACCACCACATACAATGTACTACGTTATTCACTTTGGAAGAGGGAAAAGCAGTGTAAGGAAAAGTATCAGAAATTGAAAAAATGTAATCAAAATAGGAAGACAAAATTAAGAAAAATTGTCAAAACAAGAAGAAAATATTCAAAAAAATTGATGGAAGACGACGACGATGGCGCTATGGGCCATTGGAAGTCCGTTCTCGCGAAAGGTAAACTTGGTCCGGGTGTCATCAACACTCAAGTGTTCCAACGGTACAGTGGTTACCTGCTTGCCAGGAACTCACGGGGAAGGATATTCTGAGGACACAAAATTTTTTTTTTTTTTTTTTTTTTTTTTTTAGGAGGGAGGGGGCACGTTGTAACTAACGGATTCGAACAACAGTCCTCTCTCTCTTCTCTCTCTCTCTCTCTCTCTCCTTAACGAACTAATTCTACCACCCCCCCCACAACCCACTCCATGAGCAGTCCTTTCCCCCTTTACATAAACAACCTTTAACCTCCTCTGACCTCACACACAGAGACCGAGGGATGCCTTCTTCCCTTCCCTTTACGGCATTCATACAAAAGGCATTTCCTTTTCCATGTTCTCTTCCATTCCTTCACCTGCAAGCGTACTCACACACGCACATGCACACAACCAAACGCACGTCAAAGAAGATTTCTACTGTGTGACGGACGAAGAGTCTGAGGAATCGGAAAATACTGAAAATGAGACGTTTGAAGGATGTCGATAAACAGAGTTTTCCGTACAGCGACGGGAAACCGTACACATATTTTTCCTAGTATATTATGATTAGATAAACACATGCACACAAACATGTATTGTAGAGTTCAGTGTTGTGTGTGTGTGTGTGTGTGTGTGTGTGTGTGTGTGTGTGTGTGTGTGTGTGTGTGTGTGTGTGTGTGTGTGTGTGTGTGTGTGTGTGTGTGTGTGTGTGATTTCCTTTCTCATGGGGCGAGAATGCCCGCTGTGACCTGCTTTTCCTCCCTCCTTCCCTCCCTCCACGTCTCCCCCGACGCCCATTCCACTGTCATCACGAGCCGTGATGTTGGTGGTAGTGATGGTGATGGAAGCGGCAGAGGGCGGTACTGTCTGGCACAAAAAAAAAAAAAAAAAAAAAACGATGAAAACCCACCTACCCCCTTTTTGTCCTTTGCCGAGACGCCATAGTCTACACGATGGCATAAGCCCAAGTCAAAAAAGACCCGCCCGTGGGAACTCCACGAACACAACCAGTCGAGTGACATCGCACGTCTGGTCACCCGCTACTACGTTCGGTATTCTGAATTTCGTCAGTTTTCACCAAGATTCGACAAACCCAATTCGATACATATTTTTCAGAATATTCGTTCGGTTATCCAATCATTATGTTAGTCCACTCCTGGCACTTCGAACCTACAGTAGTTATGGCGAAATCATAGTGCCACACGACTGGCACGGGTGCCAAAAGTGGCACAACAAAGATTGTTTATGCTACGTTGACGGGGATGTGACGCAGATGTTGCATGGTGGGCACGAAAACATTTCAAAATAAGCACGTCATCATTATTTTGTGCGTACAAACAATGGAGTAAGCGCGAACATCATCGTCATAATAATAATAATAATAATGTTTATTTGGCATTGAATCAATATACATGAAGTGCAGATAATGACAAGAACACACAGTTCGAAATACCAATTACAACTGCCGAGGATAACATAAAAAAGCATGTAAGCACGCGCACACGAAATACATGAAACGAGTGGGACGGACACACAAAAATACAAATTTCCGTGTCATTGCATTGATTGCTGGAGTAACCTGGATCAAGAAATAGAAATCAAATTACAGAAATGAATTAAACAACAAGTTTTTCCGATGGTAACAAATAGACGAAACCCCACAAACACACACACACACACTCGGTGGCGTAGTTGGTAGAGCGCTGAACTGCCACCATAGTGCCCCGCAGTTCTTGGTTCGAATCCTGCCCAGGGCCGAAATTATTTCGGTACCGCTGCGCTTCGGGTCGTTACTCTGACTCTCGTGGGCGGGGAGTTGGGTGTGTGTGTGTGTGCAAGGTCATAGCATTACCCATAGATCGGACCTACGAGCTCTGAGCTCTCTTCCAGGAGGGAAATAGCTGTCAATCACGAGTCCAACACGTGATCCAAAGACCAAGTGAATACACACACACACACAAACACTGGATTTTAATCTAGGTATCATAATTAACGGTTAACTGACAGGTCTCCACGAGCGTTGACCCTTTCCTGTATACTACAATTAGGTATGCACGTGTTTCACAGCCTCAACTTGTTCGTTTCGCCATAATGTAAACGTTTGTGTCGCCGACTATATATTCTTCTACTAACAGAAATGTGCACCGTTTTATAATACAAGAAGGGACATAAATCACTGCATGTGATACTGTCCCAAATTTACATGTTGTGTTTTACAGTTTGAGAATTGAACCAAGTGCCTTTGAAGACCCAGCCTCTCCTTTCTTCATCCTCCCCTTCCACGCCGTCGCCTCCTCCTCCTTTTCCTCTTCTTCCTCCTCCTCCTCCCCCCGTCCCCTCGGCAAGGCCAACGGGCGACCCTCAGACTCCCATACAATCTAGGTCATCTTCACATAACTCTTAACCGACCAACTGCTGATATCTACCCTTCGTCCTATTACGAGTATGTAAACATATCTTCTCACCCCCCGCCACCCACCACCCACTCTCCCCCTTTGCTACCCCCGACCCCCCCCCCTTCCTTTCAAATTCAAGCCCATTATACGCACAACGTTTCTAATCCACTCCCCGTCAGCTTTTGTCATAGGCACTCCCTTTCCTGTAGTAAGCACAACAGCACAAAGCAAGCAAGCGAGTGAGCCCTTCGGGCCCTTCAAAATCGCTTGCTCCTCCGAACTATCTGTAACATACTCAAAATAACTCATGAAGCAGATTACCATTATTGTTATTATTACCATTATTACTATTATTGGTATTATTATTATCACTAACAACAATAACAACAACAATAATAATAATAATAATAATAATAATAATAATAATAACAATAATAATAATAATAGTAATAAATAACAATAATAATGATAAAAATTAAAGGTGAAGTTAGGGATGAAGAATCGCATTCGAACCCTTCCCGCGTCTCGTCTCCTGGTCGTCTGGGTTGGAACTATGCCCGTAGGGTCCCGTGTCTATATCTCCACTTATCAAACTTTGCATTAAATTGATGTATGATTGTTTCGTTTCACAAACTGACGCATCTGAGTGTGTACGGTGTGTGTGTGTGTGTGTGTGTGTGTGTGTGTGTGTGTGTGTGTGTGTGTGTGTGTGTGTGTGTGTGTGTGTGTGTGTGTGTGTGTGTGTGTGTTCACGGTTTGAACTCACTGTTTGAACTCGTGATCGACAGCTATTTCCCTCCCGGAAGAGAGCTCAGAGCTCGTATGACCGATCTATGGGTAATGATGTGACCTTACACGGACACACACCCCCAGCTCCCCGCCCACGAGAGTTGGAGTAACGACACGAAGCGCAGCGATACTGAAATTATTTCAGCCCTGGGCAGGATTCGAACCCGGACCGCCGTAGTGACAGTCAGGGACTCTACCAACCGCGCCACCGAGTTGTGTAAATGTGTGTGTGTGTGTGTGTGTGTGTGTGTGTGTGTGTGTGTGTGTGTGTGTGTGTGTGTGTGTGTGTGTGTGTGTGTGTGTGTGTGCGATGTCAGATAGCATTCTAATTCACCCCCCGCTCAAACAAAGCCCGTGGGAGTGATACTTCACTCGGGAAAAAAAAAAAAAAAAATCCTCCCCCACGCCTCATCTCCCCACCCCCACCTTTGCCCACGACGCCACAGTTTCCCCAACTCCTTCCCCTAGTTTCCCCCCACCCCCTCTCCTTCCCTTCTCGCCCGCTCGTTCGTTATTTCCTCCCCTGAATCACACGCAACCCCCCCCCCGACGTACAGTGACCTCATTAATCAGTCCCAACCACGGTTGAGTAGGGCCTGAAATGAACACCCCTTGGCTACATGAACAAGCTCTTTATAGCCTTTGTTCTGAGTGGCGGAGGACGACTGACCTCTTCCCTACCTCGACCTCTCGCAGGTTGATCCCTAGGCGATTCAAATCAGCAAAAGACTGCGTTCAAGAGGGTGAAAACTACGCCGATCTTACATCCTTGTTTTGAGGTCGAAATGAGTTCTTTCAGTTGATTTTCGTCGCTTTGTCAGGATTGTTCGAACACTGCGACCTGTGCCTCCTTTTTGGTCTGTGTATTCACACACACACACACACACACACACACACACACACACACACATATATATTATATATATATATATATATATATATATATATATATATATATATATATATATATATATATATATATATATATATATATATATATCCTATATTACATTAACAGAACCACTCTTACATCTACACATTAATAGCCGACCGATGGAGCGAGGAAGGAGGGGAAAGAAAGAATACATAGACTGATAAATGTATAGATAACGAGGGAGAGGGTGGAACTAGTTTATCGATTCTTCCTGAAACTTGGCATTATTCAATAAGAATACCGAACTGATTGAAACCTACCAATCTACCATTAAAAACGTTTAACAAATATATATATATTTTTAACTGGTGGATATTAATGTGAAAGGAAAAGAAGTACGATGTCATTCAACTGATCGTCTTCCTTGAATTCACACGGGGGCGAATACTCTAGTAATAATGGTTGATGGCGAGTTCAATGTGTGGGAATTGTTGGCAACGAACTGGAAGCACAAATGCTCGTTTCTCTGCTGACATTAACATCGCTTCAACTTTTTCCTCCCATCAATGGCACCGACTTCATTACAAAACTCCGCGCGCACATAACAACTCCTGTTCCCTGTGTCGCACTTTTGAGTCTACGACCTGTTGCCAGCAACGTCTTCAGCCTCTACCTAGGGAATTAGTAACATTTGCAACATGTCCGAGGTTTGGACTCGACACTGAGGCCACTCGTTCCCTTAGTGACCCCATCCACGGTACTATCTGACCTTGAGGTCGCCGGACAGATCTGGTCGGATCCGAACGGATTGGATCGTGTATGTCGGTCGGACAAACCAAAATTAGCACACACACGATCCAATCTGGTCGGATCCGACCAGATCTGTCCGGCGGCCTCAAGGCCAGATGGTACCGTGGATTGAGAACCTTAATCTTCTCGCCGTGCGCCGTCCTCGACACGACGTCGTGCTATCAAATAACCAGTTAACATGGGTGTCTATGGACGCTTTCACACGTCACGACCACGACCACGTGTGGAAGCGTCCAAAGACACCCATGGTCACTTGAGAGCACGACGTCGTGTCCTAGACGGCGCACGGCGAAAAGTCGATAAGTATGAAAAGAGTCACTACCAAGTAATGTCGTATAACTTTAGTAAATACACTAAAAACCCACTGTTGATTGGATTAAGGAAAGAAAGGAAATAATGATTTCCGTATATTTCGATCACTGGCTGTGATCCTCTTCAGCAGGTCACAGCCAGTGATCGAAATATACGGAAATAGTTATTTCCTTTCTTTTCTTAACCCAATCAACAGTGGGCTTTTAGTGTAAAGACTTAGGCAGTAACTATGGACGCCAGTGAGTTTTTAGTGTACGAAAACAGACTTAGGTAGTAACTATGGACACCTGTATAGTCACCAGCTGGCTTACCCGGTCGCACTTCCTGAGTCCCCGCGGACCTGCACCTGTCCTCTGACACCTAGCGTACCTGTGGGAGAAAACGAGAACTACTTTAACATTTACATTTACTGACAGCCGACCGACATGCGCATTAAGGATGCCCAACGTATAAATTGGTTAAATTCTCAGAACAATCCGTCATCAAGAAACTTGAATAAACTCGTTAAATCATAATGCACATTAATGTTTCCCATAACGTCTCCGTCATACACGCTACCAGATGTACGGTCACTCAACGGGTCATGTCCGCGGCACTTCCAGGTGTGGATGGGCTAGGTTATTGCTATAATAACTAGTTTATTCAGTTTACTAAACAGCTTCCGCAGTGAAAGCATTCACGAGTTCACCGCAGTGGACAACGACGATGCATTGCACGGACATCAACAGCACAATCTGAAGGCATCAATTGAAGCAACACCCATCAATGACGAAATCTACTGATATCAATGACACTAACCTGTATCACCTATACAATCCAGACACATCAAGACGTAATCTCATTTAAATCTCAAATTAAGGTCCTATAAACATGAAAATGACCAATTATATACAAAAAACTATGACAAATATACGTTTCGTTGTTGATGCATCAATGCAATTTCTTATAAGAGGTAATTACGAGGGAAATACTGTATAAATATATATACAAGGGTATATTCGACTAGAGAAGGTAGTTATATTTGTATAATTCCGATATAATGCGGTTCAGCTTCAAGTGTCCGAAATACTGCATACAACTACATCGATCACACACACACATACACACACACACACACACACACACACCAAAGAGGTGCGGACACACACAAGATTTGCATACACAAATAGCGGAGGCAAGCGCACGGAGTGGAACTACAAGTTGTTAAACAGATTAACTGATTAAGATGTAGTGCTACATCCAGCGATTCTCGATCGCGCGCGCGCACATACACGCATTCACACACAAACACACACACACACTATTTACCTGTTTATTATCTAATTTTACATATCTATTTTGTTTATTATTATTATTATTATAATTTCTGTTTATCATTATTATTATAATTTTTTCGCATCCGACCTAGTTATGGACAAAAAGGTCTCCTGCCGGCATGCTCCTTTGTAATCCTTTTCGTAGGTAGCAGGTGACGCACCTGTGACGCAAGAAATCATGAGAGGCTGTGTTTACCCTGAGCATTTAGGGAGTTCAAAACAAACCAATATTTGGGGGAACATATACAAGCCCCCACCCATTCCTCTCAAGCCTTTTCAAACACAAGCAGGCATACGCCAACAACCACACAAATACAAACACACGAGTGGACACACACACACACACACACACACACACACACACACACACGACTCGGTGGCGCGGTTGGTAGAGTCTCAGACTGTCAGCACGGGGGTGACGGCGGTACCTGGTTCGAATCCTGCCCAGGGCTGAAATTATTTCAGTATCGCTGCGCTTTGAGTCGTTACTCCAACTCTCGTGGGCGGGGAGTTGGGTGTGTGTGTGCGTGTAAGGTCATAGCATTACCCATAGATCAGTCATACGAGCTCTGAGCTCTCTTCCGGGAGGGAAATAGCTGTCGATCACGGGTCCAACACGTGATCCAAAATACAAAGGTGAATACACACACACACACACACACAACAACAACAACAAAAATACGGACACACACACACATAACTGACTCACACACACACATACAGTGCACACAACATACATATACCAAAGGCTTTTTCCCCTTTACACGGGGGGTAGCCAAAAAGAAAACAACATGAAATCTGGAAAATGTTGAATGGAGACGCATTTATTTTTTCATTTATGAATAAAGGAAAGTGCGGGCGCTGAGAGAGGCAATCCCTACAACAGAAAGATAACGTTGGCCGCCTAAGTTTTAACGTTGGAATTCTCCGTTTTTTCTATGATTATCGGGAATTCATGGCACCAAAGTCGGGTTGCAGAACCGTCGAGATGCATTTGAAAACAAGAATATATATATATATATATATATGAATATATATATTATATATATAGTATATATATATATATTATATATATATACATTTATTATTACATATATATATTTACATATATATATATATATATAAATATATATATATATATATATGCAGGTCCAGAAGACAGCTGTCATCGGTCCATGTCTGGCACCAAGACTGGCTCCACATGACACCAGCGATAGATTTTTTATACGCACGCGCACAATGGCACTCATCAAAGGTGCAGTACACCAGTGTCACATTTCAATTGTAGGACTGAGAATGGGGCACCTGATCACATTGGCTGTTTATTGCATTTTCACAACCACAACCGTACATTTCTCACCATTCAATCAACTTTACCTAAGCAAAGTCACCGTGAAGTACAAAGGTCGTTGTATCCCCCAGGGTCTTGCATTGGGCCATTAAGGCTGAACACCGCACACGCACACACATTATATATATATATATATATATATATATATATATATATATATATATATATATATATATATATATATATATATATATATATATACACACACACAGCATGCTGGCCTTTGATGGCTTAGAATTAAAGTGCATTGTGGTTGTTAAAATGTATCTCTAATCACTGGGACCCATTCAGTGTTGTACATATATATATATATATATATATATATATATATATATATATATATATATATATATATATATATATATATATATATATATATACCACGTGACGGGACTGTCACAAATGGAACACAAGAGCCTGAAGCCGCTGACAAAGGAGCACCAGGAAATACCGATCTTGTATTACTTGCCTTTAACCCGCGAAGTCACCAATTTTAGACAGAACGCTCCTTATTTGGTCTTGATCTCTGGCTCCGTACTAAGATAACTTGCGAGGCACCCTATCATGAGCTTTGGAAGTACCTTAAAGGTGCCTCTGCTGTAACTGGCTCCCCCCTCCGAAATATATATATATATATATATACATATATGTATATATATATATATATATATACATATATATATTGTATATTTAGGGCGCAGATTCTCACTAATACACACTGAGTTAAACACGACAGCATTTTGGCACTGATTAATCTTCTTACCGAGATTTTCAATTTTTCTCACAGTAGGTCTCATTTCAGGAGGGTGGGCAAATACAAGCCTTCCATATTTAATTTGACGTTTCGACTTCAGGGAGTCATCTTCAGAATAGTTAGAAGAGATAAGTCACAATTTTCAAAGCTACATGATTCACAATTGACAATAATGTACAGACAACATGGGTTTAAATATGGGCCGTTTGGGAACGCTGCGTTAGTTACCAGGAAAAGAAAGCACAAAATTCCCAGATTTCGTGTAATTCATGTCTTCTGGGGACAGTACAGATAAAAGAGTGCTTTAAAGTGAGCATAAATAGAAAAATAGCAATATATAAATAGGAAAGGTTACCAAACAAATATCTAGGAACGGTACTAAGAAATAAAATTAAATAAGATAAAGTAATTAACTGGGAAACATCCCTTGGGAAAATGAAAGGGAACTGTCACAGAACATTACATCAAAACTCACAAATACATTTATAAATTTAGAACGTCACAAGAATTCATAACAATTATGTTTGGTGGGAGTTTCCAACGTGTTTACCAATGTTACCAATGGTGAAACTATACAACTTATACATGCCATCACTAATGTTGAAATTAACCCCTCATGTTGGACAGTTTCAAGTTCCACTAAAGAATCAATAAGAGACGGCAGTACGGAGCCGCATAATACTTTAAACCACAGAATTCCGATAAAGGCTACATGCCTAGCCACCTCGCACAGCGGGTGGTAACTGTTGAAAAATGTGTGGGTATATGAAGATGTCACCTTTGCCTTATATGCTCGGGTAGCTTGAACAAGCCCGTCACCAGAATTCCATGAGTTCGAACTTGTGTCAACGTGGTAATTTCTGATCGAAATAAAATCTAGACACTAATTGACAGAACTTTCAAAACAAGTGTCCATGTATCGATATTTCCTATATAAAAATAGTAATAATAGTAATAAACAGATAAATTTATACAACAAGTTAATAAATAAATAAAACAAAAATATGTGACTATTTCACCCCACTCCTTTCTCGAGCTATAAGGTTACTTCGCCATAATGTGTTCAGCGTTCCTCGGTTCCTTTTTTTATCCAAAGCCGCCCTGCATCCCGATTCCAAACTGCCTCAGCGAGGAGAAAAAGAGAAAACAAAAACAGAAGAGTGACCAAAATGCTTTTAGTTGGCTTGATGCAGGCAGGCCCATTTTACTATTCCAATTCCGACATCTTTAAAGACGACGGCACCAAAGGAAGACAAAGACGACGACGACGACGACGACGACGACGACGACGACGATAACTACGGCCGAGACGGAAGGTGTGGCTACCTTGACAGCTGCTCATATGTGTTTATGTATTTAACGAATACTAGTTTCCCTACTCGCAATGTACAGGACATGAGCCATGCTCGTACCTATGTCTCCATCGGTCAAATATGGCATTCAATTCTTTGATGTTTTTCGAGTGGAAATTTTCTTTTGTTTGACTATCCCACACATCGATGCACTTGGACGGAAAAAGAAAGAAAGAAAAAAAGAATATCTTTAAGCACCTTGTCTTTTATCCTTTCTTTCTGTGACCTTGTGACCTCTTGTTCCTCTTCCGTCCCAATCTAAGAGATCTTCACTCTCCAATTTGACCACTCCTTTCATATATCTCATCACAACCACATCTCGACCTCTCTCCTCGGTCTCGTAATAAAGGTCGGTCCAGTTTGTCTAACTTTTCTGCAAGAATGGAGACCCTTTTCATTGCCGTTCTTTTTTTTTTCCTGATAGTTTAAATATATTTATTTTTGTTTGGAGACCGTACCACTTCTATATTCTCATCTAGGTCGAACCAGATAAACTCAAACAATACCGAAAATAACAAAACAATCATACTAATAATAACAATACCGAAGATTTTGTTGTAAACAGCGATTCACAACTACGCATCGAAGAGACGGAAATGGTCCAGCTCTTGCCTGCAGCTGGCAGCAATGCCCCCAACAGCTCGACCTTGACGAATGTGGAAATCAGATGAATCCAACGAAGGGCAACAACAAGACAACATATATTCGTCACCTCGATCAGCAGATCCCGGACATGGATAACAGCTGCCGGCGTCAGGGGCATTTGCCAGCCAGGATTCCTCCCCAATGTGGCTACCCCCCCCCCACCTCCCCCAGTCCACATTTAAATGTTTCGGGGTAGGGGGAGCGGGGGGGAGGGGGTTAAGGAGAAGGCAAGAGGTAGAATGGAAGCAAGCACAGAAGGAAGGAAAGGAAGGAAGGAAGAGAGGAAACAGGATGTGGGAAGATGGAGATGGAGAGAGAGGGGGCAGAACAAAGAGATAGAGAGGGGAAGAGAGAGAAAGACGTGGAGGAAGATGGCAAAGGAGATAAAAAAAAAGGAGAGGGGGATTGAGGGAGGGAGAGGAGGATAGGGGGAAGGAGAGACGCAAAGGAAGGGAGAGGAGAGGAGAAGAGACAAAATGGAGAGGGAAAGGAGGGATGAGGAAAAGAAAGGAGGAGAGGGTGAAGGAGTGAAGGGAGGAGAAGAGAGGGTGGTGGAGAGAAGTATAGTATGGATGTAGGGAGGGAGAAAGAGTAAGACAGGCATACAGAAACACACATACACACAAACAGCGAGAGAGAGAGAGAGAGAGAGAGAGAGAGAGAGAGAGAGAGAGAGAGAGAGAGAGAGAGAGAGAGAGAGAGAGAGAGAGAGAGACATAGAGAGGTAAGAAGTGAATTTGAACAAAACAAAAAAAAAGAGAGGAGAAAAAGAGAGAAAAAACGAGAAGAAATAATAATGAGTGTGAAGCAGGGTTAGATGGATCAAAGTTACGCAGCACTGTTTAATAGCTGGGGACCAGTCGCCACTCAAGAGACTACTACTCGTAATTTCTACACTACCTCCTCTTTACTATCCTCTTTAAATCTCTCCTTTGCAACCCCTTCGGAACGATATTCTCTTCCCCAAGGACAGAAGCGCTGGTTATCGGCGAAGGAATACAAATTTACCCCCCTCCTTCTTCCTTTCAAGTGAAGATTTGGTAACTTTACGGATAGGGATGGTAATTGGTAAGGGGCATGGAACTGCCTAGCTTAGGCCTTATGGTCTCTCGTAGTTTCCTACATTCTTAGGCTCTCACGTTCTATCCCCTCCCTGTCCGGATAGAGGAAACAATTCCTGCCGTATATTTCACCTACTTCAGTGTTGTTGAACCTTCAGCTTTTCCCCCTAGTTTAGTAACTCCATCCCCAATCTGGTCCCCTTGGACCTGTACACCTCGTTTGACCTCACCGAGTCTGAACATAAGAACATAAGAATGAAGGAGACTGCAAGAGACCATAAGGCCTACACTAGGCAGCTCCGTATCCATCACCACCTGTCATCCCTTTCCATAAAGTTGTCTAATCGTTTCTTAAAACAACTCATAGTTTCAGCGCTTACTACATGGTTACTAAGTTTATTCAATTCGTCGACCACCCTATTAGTAAACCAATTCTTGCCTATTTCCTTCTTAAATCTAAATTTGTCCAGTTTATAACCATTACTGCGAGTCCTGCCCTGTTGTTTTAATATGATGGCCTTGTTTGCATCACCCTGGCATTTCCCCTCCGCTCCGAGTTCGAGTGGCCACGTTGCTAAAAAAAAAAGAACAATAATAGATCTCTTTGTTTCTTCGACTAAAGGCATTTCTTATAGGAGAGGAGGTTTGGCCCCGAGGCTCCGCAAAAAGCGATGGGTTAAAGGGACGAGTAAAGAGGAGCTCATCCCGGGCATGGAAGTCAACGGGGACCAACAAGGGAGAAAAGCCTTGATGGCCTCGGGAGAAAGACACAACAGACAATACTATGACAATTATATAGTGAAGAGAGAGTGTGAGAGAGTGAGTGTGAGAGAGTGAGACAAAGAGAGAGAGCGAGAGCGAGAGAGAGAGAGAGAGAGAGAGAGAGACAGTGAGAGAGGGAGAGAGAAAGAGAGAGACAGAGGGAGAGACAGAGAGGGACAGAGAGGGAGAGAGAGAGAGAGAGAGAGAGGGAGGGAGGGAGGGAGAGAGAGAGAGGGAGGGAGAGAGAGAGAGAGAGGGAGAGAGGGAGGGACGGAGGAGAGGGAGGGAGGGAGAGAGAGAGAGAGAGAGAGAGATAGACAGAGATAGAGACAGAGAGGGACAGTGAGAGAGGGAGAGAGAGAGAGAGAGAGAGAGAGAGAGAGAGAGAGAGAGAGAGAGAGAGAGAGAGAGAGAGAGAGAGAGAGAGAGAGAGGAGGGAGGGAGAGAAAGAGACAAGGGAGGGGGGAGAGAAAGACAGCAAGAGAGAGAGATAGAGAGGGAGAGAGAAAGAGAGAGATGGAGGGAGGGAGAGAGAGAGAGAGAGAGAGAGAGAGAGAGAGAGAGAGGGGGGGGGGGGGAAGGTCCGACCGAGAAGACTACGCCACAACTTGTAGGCTCGTTTCGTCTTCCTCCCCTGCTACGGAGTGACAGTTTCGTTGGGAGCGTAAGGTCAGTGTGTGATTGATCAAGAGAGCCGGACCCAACAACTCTCGACCCTTCTTCCTCTCTCTCTCTCTCTCTCTCTCTCTCGTTTAAACGTGTACCCCGTTAATTTCATAATTAAACTACAGACAACACAAAAACAAAAAATGATTAAAATGAATAAATATACTAAAATGGAATGATAATGATGATGATGATGATAATAATAATAATAATAATAATAATAATAACAATAATAATAATTATCATTATAACAATAATGTACATAAAATGTAGCCAGCCAGGTGAAGCGTATTATAGAACCAATTCTCAATTACCAATTACACACATACATTCACTCTTTACCATGTCACTATCTCGACCTCCAAAAAGGTTAAATCTAACTAGAACCTCGACTTCCACTTCAGAGTCTCTCTGGCGTGGGCGATCTCCAATTCCGAGGTCCTGCTCGAAGCTCATCGTTTCTTTCTCTCTCTCTCGTTTTTGAAATGATCACTTGCAAACACAAGTACGAATCTCTTCCTCGTTCCCAGCAGCCTGGGTCAACAAGACTGCAGACTAATTAGTGCAGCAGAGTTAATTAATCAATTGGCCCCTGAAGCGTGTGTGTGTGATTGTGAATGCGCGCGTTTGTGATTGTGAATGCGCGCGTTTGTGTGTGTGTGTGTGTGTGTGTGTGTGTGTGTGTGTGTGTGTGTGTGTGTGTGTGTGTGTGTGTGTGTGTGTGTGTGTGTTTACCTAGTTGTATCTTACGGGAAGGGGAGCTACGCTCGTGGTATCCCGTCTGTATTTCGCCATATCTAATTTGCTCTTAAATTCTTGTAGTGTTTTTGCACACACTATTATTTCGTCTAGTATGTTCCATACATCCACCATTCTATGAGAAAAGCTATTTTTTCAGGTCTCTTCTATAACTGTCTTTTTTGAGTTTCTTTCCATGTCCTCTTGTGTTTCTCTTATCCCAATTTAGTAAGTCATTTCTATCAAGGATTTCCACACCTCTCATAATTCTGTAGATGATCAACAAGTATGGCATTTTTGATAGTGTTGGGGCCATCTTCGTAGTTGCTCTATGAATTCTCTCATTTTTTTTATACTCTTTTTAGCACTGGGTGACCATAGTGTCGCTCCATACTCCAATTGCCTAGTATTTTCTTTACCATTTCTTCATCCAAGTAAAAGCCACTTTTATTGATCTTAGCAAGTTGTAGGTTTTGCCGACAATTTTGTTTATATGCTTGTCAGGGGACATATCTTTTGTGATGATCACTCCCAGGTCTTGTTCAGATCCCACTTTCGTTACTTGTTTTTCATCAATTCTATATTGTCTTGATGTCTTTTTTTTATTTTCCAAATTCCATTATGATACACTTCTTAATGTTGAAATCCACTTCCCACTTCTGACTCCACTCCCAGGCTCTGTACAGATCTCTCTGTAGTGAGTCACAGTCCGTTTCAGTATTCTCTTTAACAATTTTGCATCATCTGCAAAGAAGATCATGTAACATTTCCACACCTTCGTCCATGTCATTCACATAGACAGCAAACATTGTTGGAGCCAATACTGATCCTTGTGGAACTCCACTAATTACCTCTTCCCAAGTAGAACTCTTATCTCTGAGCGCTACTCTCATTTTTCTTTAACTTTTTCCAGATTCCATTATGATACTCTTAATGTTAAAATCCATGTCATTCACATAGCAAACATTATTGGAGCCAATATTGATCCTTGTGGAACTCCACTAATAACCTCTTCCCAAATAGAACACTTATCTCTGGGCACTACTCTCATTTTTCTTCCACGCAAAAAGTACTCCATCCATTTCAGTAGTTTACTTTGTATCCCTCCTATGGTTCCCAGTTTTTTTAATAGTTTTTTGTGAGGTACTTTATCAAAAGCTTTTTGTAGATCTAGGAACGCATAATCAGCCCATCTGTCCCTTTCTTGTATTACGTCTAGTAGTCTTGAGTTAAAACAGATCAAATTTGTGGTACATGATCTTCCTTGTCTAAATCCGAATTGTCTGTGTGTATGAGATTTAAGTAGAAAAGAGATAGAGAGAGAGAGAGAGAGAGAGAGAGAGAGAGAGAGAGAGAGTCAAAGATGACGCAATTACGCCTAGCATCCGGTCATTTAGTCCCTTAGGCTCTTGTCCAAACAAGGCTGAGTGGCAGTCACCATGACGGACGGCATCCCGTGTCGCCAGCGACCCTAACCTTCAATGCTGTGACGCCCATTTTTGGCTTCGTTCTGGCTGAAAACGGGCGATTTTAAGAAGCCGGAAGGGAGCTGTATCCAGCCTGAAACAAGCCTCACTCGATCGGGACCTCGTCCTGGTCAAGCCCGACCCCTCAGTCGCATTGAAATCGCCCGCACTGAGCCAGAATACAAACATAAAACGCGTTACTGTGTAGAATGGGGTTACAATAGTCTCCCGTGATTGTAGTCGTAACCATGGTAACATTTCATTTTTCTTTAGCATTTTCATTGCTAAGTACTACAGTAGACTCCCGTACTTGACCCGTGGTAAATCAGGAATACACAAATACATTTCTTTGTGTATTCAAGTAATTTTGTTTACAAAAAAAACACAACAAAGATGTCATTCCGTCATGCCATGGGTCAGATTTGGGTGTCCGCAAGAGTACAGAAATTATGTCTGCCGTCAGGCGATTTTATTTAGTTGAAGGAATCCCCCACCATCCCGCGCTCTGAGAAAATTCAGTAACAATAACAACACCAATATATCCACCGTGCATTCTGACTGACTGAGACAGAGAGAGAGAGAGAGAGAGAGAGAGAGAGAGAGAGAGAGCACTTTATACCTAGTTATCTCTGTATATGGCCGAAACTACCACCTTTGCCCCGAGTGCATGGACAGCCTCATCACAAGTAAAATGAGAGATCATATCATTACAGGTTAGTCATACAGACAACAAATAATGGCGAACGCCTTACATATGCACTGTTAACAGGAACAGCTTTTATTAAGAGGGAAAAAAATACAATACAGGAACTATTTCTGGCAAGCCCACAGGCAGGCATCCGACCCATTCCAAAAAAACTGAGATTTTATATATATATATATATATATATATATATATATGACGTATATATATATATATATATATATATATATATATCTTCATCATCTTGAATGATTGGTGGGGGATTCCTCTGTAAGTTTCCCTTTGCCATCCCCCACCCCCCCACACTCTCCCCCACACCTTTTGGCAATCTGACGACCCCAGCTGGTAAACCCTCCCCCCTTCCTCCTCTAGTCATGGAATTTCCCCCTCCACCTTACCCTTTCTTCCACATTCCTGTCATGCAGCGCTGTGGCGTGTTGGTTTCGATCTCGCTCCGTGCCCCACACACCACCTGGGTTCGGAAGCCGAGAGTCACCGTCGACTACCAACTCTTCTTCCCCTGGCAGTCCCGCCACGCAGGGCAAAGGTGGTGCGGCTTCGGTCTCACATAAGAGCTTTCTGGTGTAAGCTACTACTTATGCCCATTCTGTGTTTGCCCAAATAAATATATTTAACGAAGGACCGTGTGTGTGTGTGTGTGTGTGTGTGTGTGTGTGTGTGTGTGTGTGTGTGTGTGTGTGTGTGTGTGTGTGTGTGTGTGTGTGTGTGTGTGTGTGTGTGTGTGTGTGTGTGTGTGATTCACCATGGTCTTTTGAATCACGTGTTGGACTCATGATCGACAGCTATTTCCCTCCCGGAAGAGAGCTCAGAGCTCGTATGACCGATCTATGGGTAATGCTGTGACCTTACACGCGCGCGCGGAGAGAGAGAGAGAGAGAGAGAGAGAGAGAGAGAGAGAGAGAGAGAGAGAGAGAGAGAGAGAGAGAGAGAGAGAGAGAGAGAGAGAGAGAGAGAGAGAGAGAGCCCAACATCACTTCTTCCTCCTCCCATCCCCTCTTCCTCATCCGTCCACATTCTATCACCACCACCACCAACTTCCTCCTCCTCCTCTTCCTCCTCCTCAGGGCACTTGAGGGCCGATGAGGGACAAATGACCTCTTCCGGTCCGTTAACTCGGGACGACGGAACCAGCAGGCACCGGGAGCGTCTTGATGGTAGTGGTGGTGGTGGTGGGGGAAGAGGAGGAGGAAGAGGGAGGAGGAGGAGGAAGAGGGAGGAGGAGGAGGAGGAGGAGGAAGAGGGAGGAGGAGGAAGAGGAGGAGGAGGAGGAAGAGGGAGGAGGAGGAAGAGGGAGGAGGAGGAGGAAGAGGGAGGAGGAGGAGGAAGAGGGAGGAGGAGGAGGAAGAGGGAGGAGGAGGAGGAAGAGGGAGGAGGAGGAGGAAGAGGGAGGAGGAGGAGGAAGAGGGAGGAGGAGGAGGAAGAGGGAGGAGGAGGAGGAAGAGGGAGGAGGAGGAGGTGAAGGAGGAGGAAGGAGAGGGAGGAGGAAGAGGGAGGAGGAGGAGGAAGAGGGAGGAGGAGGAGGAGGAAGAGGGAGGAGGAGGAGGAAGAGGGAGGAGGAGGAGGAAGAGGGAGGAGGAGGAAGAAGAAGAGGAGGTGTAATGAAGGCAGGAAAGGGGGAGGGAGGAAAGAGGAGGGGATACAGGAAGAGGGGATGGAGGAAGAGAAGAGGGAGGGGGAGGGGTGGAGGAATAGAGGCAGGTAGAGGAAGTGGAGGAGGAAGAGGGTAGGAAGAGGAGAGGGACGAGAAGGTGATGGAGGAAGAAGGGAGGGATGAGGAGGGGATGGAGGAAGAGGGGATGGAGGAAGAGGGGAGGGTTGGATGAAGAAGGGAGGGAAGAAGAAAGAAGAGAAAGAACGAAGGGAGGAAGAGGGGAGGAAAGAGAGGAAGAAGAGAGGAAGAGGTGGAGGAGGAAGAGGCGAGGGGAGGAAGAGGAGAGGGGTGGAGGAAGAGGGGAGAGGAGGGAGGAAGATGGGAGAAGAAGGATGAAGGGGGGAGGAAGGAGGAGGGGAGGAAGAAATAAGGGGAGGGAGGAGGAGGGGAGGAGGAGGAAGAGGGGAGGAAAAGGGGAGGGGAAGGGGGAAAAGGGGAGGAAGGATGACGAGAAGGGAGGGAAGGTAGGAAGGTGAGAGGGGAGGGAAAGGAGGATGGCGAGAGGAGAGGGGAGGAGGATGGGATAGGAAGGATGAAGAGGGGAGAGGATGAAGAGGGGAGAGGAAGGATGAAGAGGGGAGAGGAAGGAGGAGGAGGGGATGAAGGAGGAGGAGGGGAGGAAGGAGGAGGAGATGAAGGAGGAGAGGAGGAAGAAGTGAGGGGAGTGAGGAAGAGGGGAGAGGAAGGAGCAGGAGGGGAGGAAGGAGAAGGAGAGGAGGAAGAAGTGAGGGGAATGAGGAAGAGGGGATGAGGAGGAGGGGAGAAGGAGGAAGAGGGGAGGGGAAGGAGGAAGAGGGGAGAGGAGGAAAAGGAGAGGGAGGAAGACTAGAAGGGAAGGAAGGTAGGAAGGCAAGAGGGGAGGGAAAAGAGGAAGGCAAGAGGGGAAAGGAGGGAGGAAGTGAGGAGGGGAAGGAGGACGTGGGGAGGGGAGGGAGGACGTGGGGAGGGGAGGGAGGAAATGGGGAGGAGAGAGAGGAAGCGGGAAGGGGAGGGAGGAGGTGGAAAGGGAAGGGAGGACGAGGGGCGGGTAGGGAAATGAGAGGAAGAAGAGGGCGGAAGAGAGTTTTTTTTTTTTTTTTTTTTTTTTTTTTTTTACCAGAGTTTTTATCCTGGGGGACAAAATCACACTGAAGAGTTGGAGTCAGAGATAGAGTTAAGGGGAAAAATCTAAAAGGAGGAGGAGGAGGAGGATAGCATTTTTTTTTAAGCACAATCTAAAAGTGACCAGCTTTATTTGATTGGAGACAAGTCTCTTCAATCATAAAAGAATACGAAATGACTCGGAATCATAGGTATGTCACTGAACTCCCTAAAATAGTGACTTCATAAAACATCTAGTCAATATACCACACGGGGGAGAGGAGGATGGGGAAAGAAGGGGAGAGAGGAGGAGGGGGAAAGAAGGGGAGAAAGGAGGAGGGGGAAAG